>NC_041392.1:249923416-249930929 GCF_002162155.2 Triticum dicoccoides | reverse complement strand
CCCTGCCGTGCTACTCGCTGCCCGTGCCCCGACCCCCCTGCCGCTCGGTCCGGTGGCCGTCCCGCTCGCGCCTCCCACCCGCGCCGGCCACTGCTCGCCGGGCCTCGCCCGGCATCGTCCATCTCCGGCCGGACTGGCCCCCGCCGCGCCCGATCTCACCCCTGTCGGGCACCCGCTCCTGGCGCCCGCGCCGTTCGCGAACCCGGTGCCCGCTAAGCCCTCTGCGCCACTGCCAAACGAGGCCCACGCCCCCCTCAGAACGTTAAAAAAAGGGGAAACAAAAATAATAAAAACAAAATAAATAAATGAATAATAAATAATAAAAACAAATAAATAATTCATTAATGAACTAATTAATTAACTTAATTAATTCTGATTAAATTAACTAATTAAGTTTAATTAATCTAATGACTAATTAACGTAATTAATTAATGTTAATTAACTAACAGAGTATGACAGTGGGGCCCATCCCTAATTAATACTAATTAGGCTAATTAAAATGTGTCACTGACTAGTGGGACCCACTAGTCAGGTTGACCAGTCAACCCCCGTTGACTGCTGACATCAGCATGACATCATGCTGATGTCATAAATCTAATTTCGAATTAAATTAAATAATTAATTAAATTCCAGAAAGTTAATAAAATCTTTAGAAAATCATATCTTTTAATCCGTAACTTGGATTAAATTATTTTCAACATGAAAGTTGCTCAGAACGACGAGACGAATCCGGATACGCAACCCGTTCGTCCGCCTCGCATCCCTAGCATAGCAAACACGCAACTTTTACCCTCCGGTTCATCTGTCCGAAAAAGCGAAACACCGGGAATACTTTCTCGGATGTTTTCCCCCTTCACCGGTACCACCTCGTACCGCGTTAGGGCACACCTAGCATCACGCTTTGTCATGTCATGCATCATCATGCATTTGTTTGCATTATATTTACTGTTTCTTCCCCCTCTTCTCTCGCTAGACACCGAGACCGACGCTGCTGCTACCCAGTACGACTATGGTGTTGACGACCCCTCTCTCTTGCCAGAGCAACCAGGAAAGCCCCCCCTTTGATCACCAGATATCGCCTATTCTTCTCTCTACTGCTTGCATAGAGTAGTGTAGCATGTTACTGCTTTCCGTTATCCTATCCTTATGCATAACCAGTCCTTCCTACTACTGTTGATACCTTTACCTGCAATCCTAAATACTTAGTATAGGATGCTAGTGTTCCATCAGTGGCCCTACACTCTTGTCCTGTCTGCCATGCTACACTACTGGGTCATGATCACTTCAGGAGGTGATCACGGGAATATACTATATACTTTACACTATTACATTACCTGTGGTACTGTTGAGAGTCGGGGGCTGAAGGGGCAGGTGGCTCCATCCCGGTAGAGGTGGGCCTGGGTTCCCGACGGCCCCCGACTGTTACTTTGTGGTGGAGCGACAGGGCAGGTTGAGACCACCTAGGAGAGAGGTGGGCCTGGCCCTGGTCAGTGTTCGCGGATACTTAACACGTTTAACGAGATCTTGGTATTTGATCTGAGTCTGGCCACTAGCCTATACGCACTAACCATCTACGCGGGGACAGTTATGGGCACTAGACGTCGTGTTATCGGCCAAAGCCTTCGTGACGTCAGCGACTGAGCGGCGCGCGCCGGATTGGAATGTAAGCATGCTCTTGTATTAAGGGGGCTAGTTCTGCTTCCGGCTGCCCTCGCAACATGCAGGTGTGCAATGGGCGATGGGCCCAGACCCCTGCACCATAGGATTTAGACCGGTGTGCTGACCTCTTTGTTGTGCCTAGGTAGGGATGCGACGTGTTGATCTTCCGAGGCCGGGCATGACCCTGGAAAGTGTGTCTGGCCAAATGGGATCGAGCGTGTTGGGAAATGTGGTGCACTCCTGCAGGGAAGTTAATCTATTCGAATAGCGGTGATCTTCGGTAACAGGACGACTTGGAGTTGTACCTTGACCTTATGACAACTAGAACCGGATACTTAATAAAACACACCCTTCCAAGTGCCAGATACAACCGGTGATCTCTCTCTCACAGGGCGACGAGGGGAGGATCATCGGTTAGGATTATGCTATGCGATGCTACTTGGTGAACTTACCATCTACTCTCTTCTCCTGCTGCAAGATAGAGGTTACCAGAAGCGTAGTCTTCGAAAGGACTAGCTATCCCCCTCTTATTCTGGCATTCTACAGTTCAGTCCACAAATGATACCCTTAATCCATTTGATACCAATGCATACATATGTAGTGTAGCTCCTTGCTTGCGAGTACTTTGGATGAGTACTCACGGTTGCTTTTCTCCCCCTTTTTCCCCCTCCTATACTCGATTGTTGCGACTAGACGTTGGAGCCCAGGAGCCAGACGCCACCGTCGATGACGACTACAACTACTCGAGAGGTGCCTACTACTACGTGCAGCCCGCTGACGACGACCAGGAGTAGTTTAGGAGGATCCTAGGTAGGAGGCCTCCGCCTCTTTCGATTTGTATCCCAGTTTGTGCTAGCCTTCTTAAGGCAAACTTGTTTAACTTATGTCTGCACTCAGATATTGTTGCTTCCGCTGACTCGTCTATGATCGAGCTCTTGTATTCGAGCCCTCGAGGCCCCTGTCTTGTAATATGATGCTTGTATGACTTATTTTATTTGTAGAGTTGTGTTGTGATATCTTCCCGTGAGTCCCTGATCTTGATTGTACACGTTTGCGTGTATGATTAGTGTATGATTGAATCGGGGGCGTCACAAGTTGGTATCAGAGCCGACTGCCTGTAGGAATCCCCCTTCCACACTCCTTGGTCGAAGTTGAGTCTAGTCGTTACAAAACTTTTACTAACATGGCTGTGCGCCTTATGGGCCCACGTCGCCATTGGATGGTATTAGGATCTTTTACTCCTTGTCTATTCTCTGGGACTCTGATCTCTCTTCTATTCGGGTTAAATGAATTTTGCTAAATCTAACATTAGGAGCTCGTTATCACTTTCACCCGGAGAGTCCCTTATTACTGATGATCGTCTGCTGCACGTAAAGACCCTAAAGATACGCTCTGCTGTTAACCCGAGAACTTGTGTTCATTGCGTTTGCAATTCCCCTTCCACCGTCAACCCTTATGGATAACTACTTGCAGTTGTTATTCTTACATTCATCCCCACTTGGTCTTGTTATTACAAGATACCCCAAAATACCCGTCGTTGTTTCGATAATCCTTTGAGCTTACTGCCATGCTGTTCTTTGTCACCTGAATAACCCTACGGATAATTCTCGCACTTATCGAGTATCCGCTCACCCCCTAGTTGTTCATGTGTTTCACAATGGTCTTTGAAATACTATTCGATCCTCCAAGAATCCTTAGTAGCTTATTGCTCTGCAATACTTGTCTGCTTGCATTTTGGATGATTTCCATATGTCTGGCAATATTCGTTAGTATCATTAGACACCATAATTTTGATCCTAATGATTCAACATGAGTGCGAATGCACGCAATTATCAGTTGATCCTTTTAAATTATCTTTCTGGCTCAGACGCCATTTTTGAACATGAGCTTGTTCTCGACCAATCTGTTTGCCGTCAATTGTACCCTTAGGTCTACTAAACTTATCCACCCTTGATCAGAGCGTCCGCTTCTGATCCTTCTATTTGGAAACCATAATTCCTTTGATAACTAAGCATCGAATCATTCAGGTGTTCTATAATTTGAGGCCCTTGCATCCTAGATTGTGTGTCGATGCTCACATCAGCTCCGCTATGGACCGTCAGATCCTTTATTGGATTATTATTCGACAGTGTACTCCTTATTCAATAACCTTGTGAGCTTTTCGTCGGATACATAATGCTTTTGGTGAATTGTATCATCTGTTTTCTCAACCATGCTCTGTTTTTGAGCTGGTGGTATTTACGATTGAAGCTTGCGGTATATGATTCCACATACCCTGAGGGGTTGAACCTATGCCTTTCTTAATCTGTGTGAACCCAAAAGTTTTCACGGGTCATACTCCTCTGGTAACTCACCAGGTAGGTTTTGACACTGAAATCATTTTTAACTAGAGTAGTGAATGAAAGGTTATGCATTGGAGAAGTGGGAGTCGACCTTGAACTTTGTGTTCATGCCCATGGGCACAATGTAGATCCTATCATCGTAGCTTCTTGTAATAATAACTAAATCCTTGATATAATATCATTTTGTATCGGTGAATTGATCCTTTGCAATCGTGGTTCCGACCATATGTTCTTCTTGGATCCCATTTCTCGGACAAGTTGAAGTACTTGTCTTCTGCAAAGCAATACCCCAATCCGACCTCTACTTTGATCTGTCTTCGAGTATTACCCCCTGGTATCTCGAGGTTATCTTGGAACTGCATAACTTCCTATGAGTTCTTCATCAAGTACTACATTCTCACTGATTACAATTTTTCATGGGATCTGAGTTATTAAACACTCAAGGACACCGATAACTGAACCGAGTCCACACTCCGATTCAATAACTCTAAGTAATTTTCGTTGCTTGCGAGTTTAATAATCCTTCAAGTCATTCCTAGCCTGACCGTCTATATCATTATTGTGCTAAAAAATTAACTATGCTACCTGGTCCTTTTTCCCGGAGCACAAATTTCGATGGTGAGCTAATCTTACATCGGTCATCCTCGTCATATCATTTTTCCCTGAACAGCAAACTTGATTTCGAGTTTGTGTCATACCCATGGTTCCAATAACCTTTCGCTTCATCATTCCTTTGACTTGATGTCATCGCCGATCGATTACATCTTCATGGAGCCTCTCGACAAAATTTGTCGTGGTCGTCAAACAACATTTTGATTCCTTCCAGAATATCAACCAAATGGATGATGACAAGTAACCATCCTTGTCCCTCGATGATTTGTGTTATCACCAACAACATTATTGCTTTCTCTCCAACACAAACTTGTTCGTGTTTGGTGTTATACCTAGAGACCCGTGCTATCCAGCAATTATTCTTCGATACCTTGGAGTATTACCATCTTTTATGTCAAGAATGTCATGAGAATTTCACCACCTCCTAAGAATTCTTGATACAGGTAATACTTATCACCATCACCTTTCTTTCTTGGTCCCCGTGTTGGGTCTAACCGGGATACCAACAGGTGAACGGTGCTGATTGGATTCTGCCCTTCTAGCAACCCTATTGCTTTGAAGTTAATGGTCGAACGTTCATTCTTAGACTATTGATCACTGAATCACCATTCCAACATTTCATCATGCTACCTAAGGCCCTACTTTGGGCACCCTTTTCCACTAATGTTTAACTGTGTATGTTTTCCTTGAGCATACATCATTATATCATTGATCTGACTAATGCTATCTCCTTGTTCACATAATTGTGGAAACCCATCTTTTGGAAATCTCGATGAATTGTCGCTGAGTTCCTCAGCCGCCTCCTCATTCTATCCTTGATTTAATAATGAACTCATGGATTGGACCTTGCTTCCACAGTTCAATTCCCGAGAATCTTACAATGTCATCTCGACAATTTGTGTTGCACCTTTTCTTCTCAGGCATCCTGAGTCTAAGGTATCCTAACACCGATCAGATCTGAATCTCGATCAGATATGATGGTTGGAACATTTTTTCAAGAGTTATAACACTGGTCTTTTATGACCCGGTAAGGTGATGGCATGCCCAACACACCTGGCCGGAGGCCCTATTGTTATAGATTCCTTTTTCAGTAAGGTTATCCATTCTTTCGTTAGTAAATTGTAAGACTTATTCCACAAGTTATTCCTGATGGATCCTTTGTGTTTCCTAAGTCTGACCTTTGCTCGAAGACCTTGTCGATGCTATCTCGAAGCATGTTTGTGGTACTCCGATTTTCAATAAGAACATTTGAAGCACAATGCAAAATTTTCTTTATTAATTACCCCAAACATCGTTGTATGGGTAATGTCATGATACTCTCTCCCCTTTCCTAAAGGGTTTTCTACGTTGTATCATGTCATAGATATCATGCTCTGCTTGTCCTTGGGAAGGATATACCACTGAATGTGTTTAAACACATTTTCCTTTCCATTGTTCTGTTTAACCTGATGATCACGTTTTCCTTTCCATTGGTTTGTTTGACCTTTCTGGTGATCATTATGATCTAAGCAGTATTAATTCCCTGCTTATGTTAACACCTCCATGTACAATTCTGTCAGTAAGACCCTGTTGCTTTTGTTGATGGCATTCTGGTAACCACCGATGGACGAGAACCTTGCCTATTGGTCCACCTCATTCAACGAGCAGGAAAATGGTTCTCTTCGTCCCCTGCCCTTGGTACCAACGCTGTTACCGACATAACCGACATGTTATGGTCTGACCTGCATGGTTATCATAACCGTGCAAGATGACACCACTCTTTCTGTCTTTAACCCACATGGTGGGCCCATAACCCACAGGCCCCAGGATCGAAACTTGACTCTCCTGTGCACCATGTTGCCAAAGATATTCCTCGCGCTTGACTTGATATGTAATTCGCGAGCCATCTTCCTAGTGATCTACTCTGGTATCAGGCGCAATACCTATTCTCGTGCCCTGAAACCCTTTCACCTTCTAATTGGGCATCGAATGATTGCCTATCCGCTTGATACTTCTTACTATACCTTCTTGCTTGGCTCTCGATGTGTTTTATTTGACCAACTCGAGAGATACCCCTGTGTTCATTCATGGGATAACCCCCGATGGTTAACCCTTATAACATTCTATCATTGTCAAACTGCCCCTTACCTATTCGTAAGTGCGAGACAGACCCCGAAGAAAGGATGCGACTTCGTCAAGATGACCAGAAGTAGAGAAATGAAGACATCAACGACAGGGATCAACTTCTTCGCGAAGAGCAAGCCAGGATGAGAAGACCTGCTAGATTCGTAACCAAAACCTTTCCCCCTTTCACTACCTCTAAAATCTCGGGGCGAGATTTCTTGTAGTGGAGGAGAATTGTGATGCCCGGATAATTAGACTACATTAATCCCCTGCTAATGATGCCACATCACCTCGATTACTGTTGATAATCTCGCGTTAGTTCAAAACCGATTCAAATTCAAACCGAATTAAAAGTAAACATTAAAAGTTTTCAAACTTTAAAACTAAAATGTTCAAGTTGTAGAAAATAAATCGTAAATAATATTGATGCATAAACCACATTTTGATAAAATATTTAGATGCAAGAAATTAATTAAAACAGGGGCTAAACAATTACTTAAATGCTTTTAAAAAGAATAAACTATTACAAACCATTTTATTTTGAAGAGCTAAATTAATAGTGGCAAAGGCACAATTTGTAACACTAAATTAGGTGCCACTTTTGTATTTTATCAAGACTAAAATAAATAGCAACTATAATTAATCGAAAAGGATAAAAAAGGAAAAAAAGAAAAAGGAAAGAAAGAAAACCCCGGGCCTTCCCCCCTCCCCTTCGGCCGTTTGGCCCATCTGGGCATCCAGCCCACTAGCCCACAGGCCCAGCCGCCCCCCCCCCCATCACTCCCTTATCCCCTCTC
>NC_041392.1:249896999-249922688 GCF_002162155.2 Triticum dicoccoides | reverse complement strand
GCCCCGCACGCCCATCGCCTACTCCGGCGAGCCGCCCTGCGCACACTGCCGCCCGGCTTCGCAGCCGCCGTCCGCTGTGGTCCCCCGCCTTACTGCTGCTCCACCACGGCCCCGCACGGCGCTCGCCACGCTCGCCCGCTCTCCCCTGCCGCGCTACTCGCTGCCCGTGCCCTGACCCCCCTGCCGCTCGATCCGGTGGTCATCCCGCTCGCGCCTCCCACCCGCGTCGGCCACCGCTCGTCGGGCCTCGCCCGACATCATCCATCTCCGGCCGGACTGGCCCCCGCCGTGCCCGATCTCGCCCCTGTCGGGTGCCCACTCCTAGCGCCCGCACCGTTCGCGAACCCGGTGCCCGCTAAGCCCTCTGGGCCACTGCCAAACGGGGCCCACGCCCCCCTCAGAACGTTAAAAAAAGAGGAAACAAAAATAATAAAAATAAATGAATAATAAATAATAAAAACAATTAATTAATTAATTAACTAATTAATTAACTTAATTAATTCTGATTAAATTAACTAATTAAGGTTAATTAATCTAATGACTAATTAACCTAATTAATTAATGTTAATTAACTAACAGAGTATGACAGTGGGGCCCACCCCTAATTAATACTAATTAGGCTAATTAAAATGTTTAATTAAAATGTGTCACTGACCAATGGGACCCACTGGTCAGGTTGACCAGTCAACCCCCGTTGACTGCTGACGTTAGCATGACATCATGCTGATGTCATAAATCTAATTTCGAATTAAATTAAATAATTAATTAAATTCCAGAAAATTAATAAAAGCTTTAGAAAATCATATATTTTAATTCGTAACTCGTATTAAATTATTTTAAACATGAAAGTTGATCAGAACGACGAGACGAATCCGGATACGCAGCTCGTTCGTCCGCCTCGCATCCCTAGCATAGCAAACACGCAACTTTTACCCTCTGGTTCATCTGTCCGAAAACGCGAAACACCGAGAATACTTTCCCGGACGTTTTCCCCCTTCACCGGTACCACCTCGTACCACGTTAGGGCACACCTAGCATCACGCTTTGTCATGTCATGCATCGTCATGCATTTGTTTGCATTATATTTATTGTTTCTTCCCCCTCTTCTCTCGCTAGATACCGAGACCGACGCCGCTGCTACCCAGTACGACTATGGTGTTGACGACCCCTCTCTCTTGTCAGAGCAACCAGGCAAGCCCCCCCTTTGATCACCAGATATCGCCTATTCTTCTCTCTACTGCTTGCATTAGGGTAGTGTAGCATGTTACTGATTTCCGTTATCCTATCCTAATGCATAGCCTGTCCTTGCTACTACTATTGATACATTTACCTGCAATCCTAAATACTTAGTATAGGATGCTAGTGTTCCATCAGTGGCCCTACACTCTTTTCTGTCTGCCATGCTATACTACTGGGCCATGATCACTTCGGGAGGTGATCATGGGCATATACTATATACTTTACACTGTTACATTACCTGTGGTACTGTTCGGAGTTGGGGGCTGAAGGGGCAGGTGGCTCCATCCCGGTAGAGGTGGGCCTGGGTTCTCGATGGCCCCTGACTGTTACTTTGTGGTGGAGCGACAGGGCTGGTTGAGACCACCTAGGAGAGAGGTGGCCCTGGCCCTGGTCGGCGTTCGCGGATACTTAACACGTTTAACGAGATCTTGGTATTTGATCTGAGTCTGGCCACTGGCCTATACGCACTAACCATCTACACGGGCACAATTATGGGCACTCGACATCATGGTACCAGCCGAAGCCTTCATGACGTCAGCGACTGAGCGGCGCGCATCGGATTGGAACGTAAGCCCGCTCTTGTATGAAGGGGGCTAGTTCTGCTTCCGGCCGCCCTCGCAACGTGCAAGTGTGCAATGGGCGATGGGCCCAGACCCCTGCGCCATAGGATTTAGACCGGCGTGCTGACCTCTCTGTTGTGCCTAGGTAGGGCTGCGACGTGTTGATCTTCCGAGGCCGGGCATGACCCAGGAAAGTGTGTCCGGCCAAATGGGATCGAGCGTGTTAGGAAATGTGGTGCACCCCTGCAGGGAAGTTAATCTATTCGAATAGCCATGATCTTCGGTAACAGGACGACTTGGAGTTGTACCTTGACCTTATGAAAACTAGAACCGGATACTTAATAAAACACACCCTTCCAAGTGTCAGATACAACCGGTGATCGCTCTCTCACAGGGCGACGAGGGGAGGATCATTGGTTAGGATTATGCTATGCGATGCTACTTGGTGAACTTACCATCTACTCTCTTCTCCTGCTGCAAGATGGAGGTTACCAGAAGCGTAGTCTTTGAAAGGACTAGCTATCCCCCTCTTATTCCGGCATTCTGCAGTTCAGTCCACATATGATACCCTTAATCCATTTGATACCAATGCATACATATGTAGTGTAGCTCCCTGCTTGCGAGTACTTTGGATGAGTACTCACGGTTGCTTTTCTCCCCCTTTTCCCCTTCCTATACTCAATCGTTGCGACTAGGCGTTGGAGCCCAGGAGCCAGACGCCACCGTCGATGACGACTACTACTACTCGAGAGGTGCCTACTACTACGTGCAGCCCGCTGACAACGACCAGGATTAGTTTAGGAGGATCCCAGGCAGGAGGCATGCGCCTCTTTCGATTTGTATCCCAATTTGTGCTAGCCTTCTTAAGGCAAACTTGTTTAACTTATGTCTGTACTCAGATATTGTTGCTTCCGCTGACTCGTCTATGATCGAGCTCTTGTATTCGAGCCCTCGAGGCCCCTGGCTTGTAATATGATGCTTGTATGACTTATTTTATTTTTAGAGTTGTGTTGTGATATCTTCCCGTGAGTCCCTGATCTTGATCGTACACGTTTGCGTGTATGATTAGTGTACGATTGAATCGGGGGCGTCACAGTCGTCCTTCTTCCAAGGCATAGGCTCACCATCATAGAAGGATGAGTGAGTCTCCAGGATCCTCTAATCTGCAGCCCAACTCATCCTTTTGAATCTATATTCATACTCACAGTTTTGGTTTTGCAGGTCATAGATTTGAGCTTGAAGGTGCTCGATTTTCTCGTGAAGCTTGAAGATGGTTTCCCCGATGTTGTCAGCATCCAGCTTGTGTTTGTTGGTGAACTCCGCAATCATTATTTGGTTGGAGTTGAGTCCATGTTCCACCATCCCCTGACACTTGAAAACTTGTTGCTCCATTGCTTCGAGCCTCGTCTCCACGCTTCCGGTCCCCTTCGGTCCCTCAGCATCACGGATGTGCAGCAACCCATCACACATCTCACTGGTTTGAGAGTGCCGCTGCACCTTCGCGAGGTAAGGGTTGATGACCTTCTCGAAGAACTTGTCCTTGGGGGCACTTGGAGACGTCATGATAATCTAGATCTGTCAGAAAAACAGCTCGAAACAATAATAGAGGATATTTGCATGATACAGGGTTCAAAACCTTCAGGAGATTATATAATGAATTTTTACCGACCAAAATACGTGTTGTGTACGAAAACGGAGTCCGGAGAGCACACAAGGTGCCCACGAGGTAGGGGGGCGTGCCCAGGGGGTAGGGCGCGCCCTCCACCCTCGTGGAGCCCTCATGTCCTTCCCGGACTGCTTCTTATTTTTCTATTTTTCTAAATATTCCAAAATGGAGAAATATTGCCTTGAAAACTGTTTTGGAGTCGGTTTACTTACCATACCACATACCTATTCCTTTTCGGAGTCTGAAATGTTCCGGAAAGTGTCCCTTATGTATTCCTCCAGGGTTAGGGTTTCAATAACATTGGTTTCAACATTTATGGGACTACCTGAGATATAATGTTTGATTCTTTGACCGTTCACCACCTTCGGATTCGTGCCTTCAAAGTTGTTGATTTTTATGGCACCGAAACGATAGACCTCCTCGATAACGTAAGGACCTTCCCATTTAGAGAGAAGTTTCCCTGCAAAAAATCTTAAATGAGAGTTGTATAGCAATACATAATCACCTACTTTAAACTCACGCTTTTGTATCCTTTTATCATGCCATCTTTTAACTTTTTCTTTAAACAACTTGGCATTTTCATAGGCTCGGGTTCTCCATTCATCAAGTGAGCTAATATCAAATAACTTCTTCTCACCGGCAAGTTTGAAATCATAATTGAGTTCTTTAATATCCCAATATGCCTTGTGTTCTAGTTCGAGAGGTAAGTGACAAGCTTTTCCATAAACCATTTTATACGGAGACATACCCATAGGATTTTTATATGCAGTTCTATAGGCCCATAATGCATCATCAAGTTTCTTGGACCAATTCTTTCTAGATCTATTAACAGTCTTCTGCAAAATTAATTTGAGCTCTCTATTACTCAATTCTACTTGACCACTAGACTGTGGGTGATAAGGAGATGCAATTCTATGATTAACATCATATTTAGCAAGCATTTTACGGAAAGCACCATGAATAAAATGTGAACCACCATCAGTCATTAAATATCTAGGGACTCCAAATCTTGGGAAAATAACTTCTTTAAGCATTTTAATAGAAGTGTTATGATGAGCACTACTAGTTGGAATAGCTTCTACCCACTTAGTAGCGTAATCAACAGCAACTAGAATATGTGTATATCCATTAGAGGAAGGAAAAGGTCCCATATAGTCAAAGCCCCAAACATCAAATGGATCAATGACAAGTGAATAATTCATAGGCATTTATTGACGTCTACTAATATTACCAATTCTTTGACATTCATCACAAGATAAGACAAACTTACGGGCATCCTTGAAGAGAGTAGGCCAATAAAAACCAGATTGCAATACCTTATGTGCAGTTCTATCTCCGGCATGGTGTCCTCCATAAGCTTCGGAGTGACACTTGCGTAGGACATGTTCCTGTTCATGCTCAGGTACACAATGTCTAATAACACCATCTACTCCTTTATAAAGATGTGGGTCATCCCAAAAGTAATGCCTCAAATCATAGAAGAACTTTTTCTTTTGCTGGTATGTGAAACTAGGTGGTATAAACTTAGCAACAATGTAATTAGCATAATCAGCATACCATGGAGCAGTATGAGAAGCATTTATGACACTTAATTGCTCATCCGGGAAGCTATCATCAATAGGAAGTGGGTCATCAAGCACATTTTCTAATCTAGACAAGTTGTCTGCAACGGGGTTCTCAGCTCCCTTTCTATCAATAATATGCAAATCAAATGCTTGTAGCAGGAGAACCCATATAATAAGTCTAGGTTTAGCACCTTTCCTTTCCATGAGATATTTAATAGCAGCATGATCAGTGTGAATAGTTACTTTAGAATCAACAATATAAGGTCTGAACTTATAACAAGCAAATACAACTGCTAAGAATTCTTTTTTAGTAGTAACATAATTTCTTTGAGCATTGTCTAGGGTTTTATTAGCATATTGAATAACATTTAATTTCTTATCAACTCTTTGCCCTAGAACAGCGCCCACAGCATAATCACTAGCATCACACATAATTTCAAAGGGTAAATTCCAATCAGGTGGCTCAACAATAGGTGCAGAGATCAATGCTTTCTTATGTATTTCGAATGCTTCTACATAATCATCATCAAAGACAAATGGTATATCTCTTTGTGATAAATTAGTTAGAGGCCAAGAAATTTTTGAGAAGTCCATAATGAACCTCCTATAAAATCCGGCATGGCCAAGGAAACTTCTTATACCTTTGATGTCCTTGGGACATGGCATCTTCTCAATAGCATCAACTTTGGCTTTATCAACCTCAATACCTCCTTCAGAAACTTTGTGCCCCAAGACAATACCTTCATTAACCATAAAGTGGCACTTTTCCCAATTCAAGACAAGATTAGTTTCTTCACATCTCTACAAAACTCGATCAAGGTTGCTCAAGCAATCATCAAAAGAAGATTCATAGACGGAGAAATCGTCCATGAAAACCTCACAAATCTTTTCACAAAAGTCAGAGAATATATCCATCATGCATCTTTGAAAGGTAGCAGGTGCATTACATAGACCAAAAGGCATACGTCTATAAGAAAAAGTACCAAAAGGGCAAGTAAAAGTAGTCTTTGATTGATCTTTAGCTGACACGGGTATTTGAGAGAAACCAGAATAACCATCTAGAAAGCAAAAATGTGTATGTTTGGATAATCTTTCTAGCATTTGATCGATAAATGGTAATGGGTAATGATCCTTTTTAGTTGCCTTATTTAATTTGCAGAAATCAATTACCATCCTATAACCTGTAATAATTCTTTGAGGAATCAATTCATCTTTATCATTAGGAACGACATTAATACCTCCCTTCTTAGGGACACAATGGAAAGGACTTACCCACTGACTATCAGCAACGGGATAGATTATACCTGCCTCAAGGAGCTTTAGTATTTCTTTTCTTACCACTTCTTTCATTTTAGGATTCAGCCGTCGTTGATGATCACGAACTGGTTCAGCATCTTCTTCCAAATTAATTTTATGTTGACATAGAGTGGGACTAATGCCCTTAAGATCATCAAGAGTATACCCAATAGCAACACGGTGCTTCTTCAGAGTTTTCAATAATATTTATTCCTCATGCTTTAAAAAGTTAGCACTAATAATAACAGGATATATCTTTTTCTCATCGAGATAAGCATATTTAAGAGTATCAGGCAATGGTTTAAGCTCAAACACGGGATAACCCTTGGCTGGAGGAGGATCCCCTAGGATTTCAACAGGCAAATTGTTTTTCAAAATAGGTTCATGTTTAAAGAATACTGATAAACCGCAAGTATAGGGGGTCGCAACAGTTTTCGAGGGTAAAGTATTCAACCCAAATTTATTGATTCAGCACAAGGGGAGCCAAAGAATACTCTCAAGTATTAGCGGCTGAGTTGTCAATTCAACCACACCTGGAAACTTAATATCTGCAGCAAAAGTGTTTGGTAGCAAAGTAATATGATAGTAGTGGTAACGATAGCAAAAGGTAACAGTAGTAAAAGTAGTGTTTTTGGTATTTTGTAGTGATGATAGCAATAGCAACGGGAAAGTAAATAAGCGGAGAACAATATGTGGAAAGCTCGTAGGCAATGGATCAGTGATGGAGAATTATGCCGGATGCGGTTCATTATGTAACAGTCATAACCTAGGGTGACACCGAACTAGCTCCAGTTCATTGATATAATGTAGGCATGTATTCCAAATATAGTCATACGTGCTTATGGAAAAGAACTTGCATGCCATCTTTTGTCCTACCCTCCCGTGGCAGCGGGGTCCTTACGGAAACTAAGGGATATTAAGGCCTCCTTTTAATAGATAACCAGAACAAAGCATTAACACATAGTGAATACATTATTTCCTCAAACTACGGTCATCACCGGTAAGTATCCCGATTATTGTCACTTCGGGGTTAATGGATCATAACACATAATAGGTGACTATATACTTGCAAGATAGGATCAAGAACACCCATATATTGATGAAAACATAATAGGTTCAGATCTGAAATCATGGCACTCGAGCCCTAGTGACAAGCATTAAGCATAGCAAAGTCATAGCAACATCAATCTCAGAACATAGTGGACACTAGGGATCAAACCCTAACAAAACTAACTCGATTACATGATAGATCCCATCCAACCCATCATCATCTAGCAAGCCTACGATGGAATTACTCACGCACGGCGGTGAGCATCATGAAATTGGTGATGGAGGATGGTTGATGATGACGATGGTGACGGATTTCCCTCTCTGAAGCCCCGAACGGACTCCAGATCAGCCCCCCGAGAGGTTTTAGGGCTTGGCGGCGGCTCCGTATCGTAAAATGCGATGATTTCTTCTCCCTGACTTTTTTCTCCCCGAAACTCAATATATGGAGGTGGAGTTGGAGTCGGAGAGGCAACAGGGGGCCCACGAGGTAGGGGGGCGCGCCCTAGGGGGGCAGGCGCGGCCCCACCCTCGTGGCAAGGTGGTGGGCCCCCTAGCCTTCATCTTTGGCTGGTATTTTTCTTATTTTCTGAAAAGTGGCTCCGTGAAGTTTCAGGTCATTCCGAGAACGTTTGCTCCTGCACATAAATAACACCATGGTAATTCTGCTGAAAACAGTGTCAGTCCGGGTTAGTTCCATTCAAATCATGCAAGTTAGAGTCCAAAACAAGGGCAAAAGTGTTTGGAAAAGTACATACGTTGGAGACGTATCAACTCCCCCAAGCTTAAATCTTTGCTTGCCCTCAAGCAATTCAGTTGATAAACTGAAAGTGATAAAGAAAAACTTTTACAAACTCTGTTTGCTCTTGTTGTTGTAAATATGTAAAGCCAGCATTCAAGTTTTCAGCAAAGATTATAACTAACCACATTCACAATAACGCATAGGTCTCAAGTTTACTCATATCAATAGCATAATAAACTAGCGAGCAATAATAATAAATCTCGGATGACAACACTTTCTCAAAGCAATCATAATATGATATAACAAGATGGTATCTCGCTAGCCCTTTCTGAGACCGCAAAACATAAATGCATAGCACCTTTAAAGACCAAGGACTGACTAGACATTATAATTCATGGTAAAAGAGATCCAGTCAAGTCATACTCAATGTAAACTAACAGTAATGAATGCAAATGACAGCGGTGCTTTCCAACTGGTGCTTTTTAATAAGAGGATGATTACTCAGCATAAAAGTAAATAGATAGGCCCCTTCACAGAGGGAAGCAGGGATTTGTAGAGGTGCCAGAGCTCAGTTTTGAAAGAGAGGTGAATAATATTTTGAGCGGTATACTTTCATTGTCAACATAACAACCAAGAGATGGCGATATCTTCCATGCTACACACATTATAGGCAGTTCCCAAACAGAATGGTAAAGTTTATACTCCCCTTCCACCAACAAGCATCAATCCATGGCTTGCTCGAAACAACGAGTGCCTCCAACTAACAAGAGTCCCACGGGGAGTTTTGTTTGCAATTATTTTGATTTAGTTTGCATAAAGCATGGGACTGGGCATCCCGGTGACCAGCCATTTATCTCATGAGTGAGGAGCGGAGTCCACTCCTCTTGAGAATAACCCGCCTAACATGGAAGATACAGACAGCCCTAGTTGATACATGAGCTATTCGAGCATACAAAACGGGATATTTATTTGAAGGTTTAGAGTTTGGCACATACAAATTTACTTGGAACGGCAGGTAGATACCGTATATAGGTAGGTATAGTGGACTCATGTGGAATAACTTTGGGGTTTAAGAAGTTTGGATTTACAAGCAGTATTCCCACTTAGTACATGTGAAGGCTAGCAAAAGACTGGGAAGCGACCAGCTAGAGAGCGACAACAGTCATGAACATGCATTAAAATTAATCAACACTGAATGCAAGCATGAGTAGGATATAATCCACCATGAACATAAATATCGTGAAGGCTATGTTGATTTTGTTTCAACTACATGCGTGAACATGCGCCAAGTCAAGTCACTTAAATCATTCAGAGGAGGATACCACCCTATCATACCACATCATAACCATTTTAATAGCATGTTGGCACGCAAGGTAAACCACTATAACTCATAGCTACTCAAGCATGGCACAAGAAACTATGATCTCTAGTTGTCATTGCAAACATGTTTATTCATAATAGGCTGAATCACGAACGATGAACTAATCATATCTACAAAAACAAAAGAGGTCAAGTTCGTACCAACTTTTCTCATCTCAGCCAGTCCATCATATAACATCATAATTGCCTTTCACTTGCACGACCGAATGATGTGAATAATAATAATAGTGCACGTGCATTGGACTAAGCTGGAATCTGTAGGCATTCAATAAACAGGGGAAGACAAGGCAATATGGGCTCTTTTGTTAGATAAACAATAATGCATATAAAAGCCACTTCAACAATTTAATCATGGTCTTCTCCTATCGACCCCCAAAGAAAAGAAAAGAAATAAAACTATTTACACGGGAAAGCTCCCAACAAGCAAAAGAAGAACATGAAATCTTTTTGGGTTTTCTTTTTAATTACTACTACAAGCATGGAAAGTAAATTAATTAAAAGCTACAACTAATTTTTTTGGTTTTTCTTAAGGTTTATTAAACACACAAGAAGAAAGCATAAAAAGGAAAATAAACTAGACATGGATGATACAATGAAAAAGTTTGAGCACTGACATCTAGCAATGAGTGTGTGAGCATAAATGTAATGTCGGTGGGAAATACGTACTCCCCCAAGCTTAGGCTTTTGGCCTAAGTTGGTCTATGGCCATGGCTGGCCTGGCGGATATCCATAATAGTAGTTGGGGTCGTACTGCGAGGAAGAAGAGGAAGACTCAGCTTGCCACTGGCTGACAATCATCTCCGGATCCCACTAGTAATTAGACTGTCGTGAAGGATCAATTTGTGGTTCCGGCTCTGGCTCCTCAGCTGGTGCAGGGTTTCGGTAGGCGGGAATAGCCTTCAATGGAACAAGGTATGTGCCTACAGACAAATCAAACAAAGAAGGAGTAGGCATGGTAATAGTCTCAGGATGATGTTTGCTAAAGAACAATTGATATTTAAGTTCTCCTTCCCTATTCTTAACAATAAAATCATGTGCCACCATACTTTTATAATCTAAATAAACACGAGGCGACACTTTTTCTTCCTTCATAGAATGCCTAATAGGTATGTTAAAGTGTGCAGCTAGGCGTGAGGCATAGATGCCTCCAAAGATAGGGCCCTTGGTACGGTACAGACTTAACCATTTGGCAATAATGCCGCCCATACTAAAAGTGTTATCACCATATAAACCTTGGAGCAAAATAATAATATTAGGGATACTAAGGTTTCCATAGTTTCCGCGACCAATTAAACAATGACTAGCAAATAATGCGAAGTAACGTAAAACAGGAAAATGTATGCTAGTGATTCGTGCATCGGAAACCTTCCTTGTTTCCCCTACAGTGATAGTATCAATAAATCCCTCCACATCATCACGATGTGGTTCCTCTGTCTTTCCCTCAAAAGGGACTAAACAAATCCGACAAAAATCATAAAGCAACATCTCCTTATGCTCATCATATAAATGAAACTCCACCGTAGGTGGTGAGTTTCTAGAATGAAAATGGAAGTTTTGCACAAAGGTATTTGTGAGTAAGAGATACTAATCGCATTGGTCGTGGAGGAAAGCGGTGAGGCCTGCATTACGCGCCAATTCATGAAAATCTTCATAAATCCCGGCTGCTCTCAAGAAATCCTCGAAAGGCCATTCACACGCCCGAACCTCCGTAGTGCGAGGCAGATTATACTTAGGCTTTGGTGCCTTTTCCTTTGAGCTTTGGCTCGATGAGCCCCTCAAAAGTCTCCTCATCATTTTCTGAAAAATTCTGAAATTTTTAGTAACTTCAAAATAAAAGTAAACCAAACTCAATAATATTGATAGCAACTACTCCTACAAGTGCCTAGGGCCTATATCATGCATCAAATCTACTTTTGACCATATAAATTTGATATGCAAGCTCAAGAACAGGGTCACCTAAACAACACTAATTTGCAATGAATGAAGCACTAGAACAAAAACTAATTGGACCAATGGAGGAGTCACATACCAAGGAACAATCTCCCCAAGCAGTTTTGTGAGAGGTGCTTTGAGCAAGGAGATCGAAAATGGCAGCAAGATGAGCTCGAACTCGTGCTTGAGTTGGTTATTCGTATTTGCGGGAAGAAGATGAACTGTGTGGGTGCAGGAATAAGTGGAGGAGGGCCACCGTGGGCCCACGAGGCAGGGGGCACACCCTAGGGGGGTGGGTGCGCCCTCCACCCTCGTGGGCAGGTGGTTGACCCCCCTGGTGTGTTCTAAGTTCCATAAATCCTCAAATATTCTAGAAAAAATCATATTTAAATTTCAGGGCATTCGGAGAACTTATATTTTCGAGGTATTTTTATATTGCACGGATAATCAGATAACAAACAAAAAAATATTTGTTTTTATTTTATTTAATATAAATAATCAGAAAGTAAAAGTGGGTACAGAAGGTTGTGCCTTCTAGTTTCATCCATCTCATGATCATCAAAAGGAATCCACTAACAAGGTTGATCAAGTCTTGTTAACGAACTCATTCCGAGTAACATGGAACCGGAGAAATTTCGAATAACACTATGTTACCTCAACAGGGATATGCACATCCCCAATAATAAGAATATCATATTTTTTCTTGACAGTAGGAAGAGGAAATTCAAAACCTCCAAATATAATTGATGGAATTTTTCCAATAGAGTTGATACTATGAACATGAGGTTGTTTCCTCGGAAAGTGTACTGTATGCTCATTACCATTAACATGAAAAGTGACATTGCCTTTAGTGCAATCAATAACAGCCCCTGCAGTATTCAAAAAGGTTCTTCCAAGAATAATAGACATACTATCATCCTCGGGAATATCAAGAATAACAAAGTCCGTTAAAATAGTAACGTTTGCAACTACAATAGGCACATCCTCACAAATACCGACATGTATAGCAGTTGATTTATCAGCCATTTGCAAAGATATTTCAGTAGGTGTCAACTTATTTAAATCAAGTCTACGATATAAAGAGAGAGGCATAACACTAACACCGTCTCCAAGATCACATAAAGCATTTTTAACATAATTTCTTTTAATGGAGCATGGTATAGTGGGTACTCCTGGATCTCCAAGTTTCTTTGGTATTCCACCCTTAAAAGTGTAATTAGCAAGCATGGTGGAAATTTCAGCTTCCGGTATCTTTCTTTTATTTGTAATAATATCTTTCATGTACTTAGCATGCGGATTGGTTTTAAGCATACCAGTTAATCGCATACGCAAAAAGATAGGTCTAATCATTTCAGCAAAGCGCTCAAAATCCTCATCATCCTTTTTCTTGGATGGTTTGGGAGGAAAATGCATGGGTTTCTGAACCCATGGCTCTCTTTATTTACCATGTTTCCTAGCAACAAAGTCTTTCTTATCATAACGTTGATTCTTTGATTGTGGGTTATCAAGATCAACAGCAGGTTCAATTTCTATATCATTATCATTACTAGGTTGAGCATCATCATGAACATTATCATTAACATTATCATTAGTTTCAGGTTCATTACCAGATTGTGTTTCAGCATCAAAAATAGAAATATCATTTGGATTCTCAGGTGTTTCAACAATAGGATCACTAGAAGCATGCAAAGTCTTATCATTTTTCTTTTTCTTCTTTTTAGAAGAACTAGGTATATCTATATTATTTCTCTGAGAATCTTGCTCAATTCTCTTAGGATGGCCTTCAGGATACAAAGGTTCCTAAGTCATTCTACCAGTTCTAGTAGCCACTCTAACAACATAATCATTATGTTTACTATTCAATTCATTAAGCAAATCATTTTGAGCTTTAAGTACTTGTTCTACTTGAGTGGTAACCATAGAAGCATGTTTAATAATAAGTTTAAGTTCACCTTTAGCATTAGCCATATAATCACCCAAGTGTTCAAGCATATTTGAATTGTATTTCAATTGTCTACCAAAATAAGCATTAAAGTCTTCTTTCTTAGCCATAAATTTATCAAACTCATCTAAGCATGGGCTAGCAAACTTAGTAAATGGGATTACAACTTTATCTTATCTATAGAGAGAATTTACCTTTACTACCTGTGTCGGGTTATCAAGACCATGAGTTTCTTCAATAGGTAAAGGATTAAGATTATATGTCTCTTCAATAGGCGGTAAATTAAGACCATGTACTTATTCAATAGGAGGTAAATTCTTAACATCTTCAGCTTTAATACCTTTTTCTTTCATAGATTTCTTTGCCTCTTGCATATGTTCAGGACTGAGAAATAGAATACCCCTCTTCTTCGGAGTTGATTTAGGAATAGGCTCAGGAATTGGCTCCGGAGGTGTCCAATTATTTTCATTTGTCAACATATTATTCAATAAAATTTCAGCTTCATCCAGTGTTATTTCCCCGAAAACAGAACCAACACAACTATCCAGGTAATCTTTGGAGGCATCGGTTAGTCCATTATAAAAGATATCAAGTATTTCATTTTTCTTAAGAGGATGATCAGGCAAAGCATTAATTAGTTGGAGAAGCCTCCCCCAAGCTTGTGGTAGACTCTCTTCTTCAATTTGCACAAAATTATATATATCCCTTAAAGCAGCTTGTTTCTTATGAGCAGGGAAATATTTAGCGGAGAAGTAATAAATCATATCCTAGGGACTACGCACACAACCAGGATCAAGAGAATTAAACCATATCTTAGCATCACCCTTTAATGAGAACGGAAATATTTTAAGGATGTAAAAGTAACGAGTTCTCTCATCTTTAGTGAACAGGGTGGCTATATCATTTAATTTAGTAAGATGTGCCACAACAGTTTCAGATTCATAACGATGAAAAGGATCAAATTCAACCAAAGTAATTAATCAGCATCAACAGAGAATTCATAATCCTTATCAGTAACAAAGATAGGTGAAGTAGCAAAAGCAGGGTCAGGTTTCATTCTAGCATTTAAAGATTGCTTACTCCATTTAGCTAATAATCTTTTGAGTTCAGTTCTATTTTGGCACGCTAAAATAGCTAAGGAAGCTTCATGATCAAAGACATAACCCTTAGGAATAACAAGTGATTCTTCATCATCACTTTCATCAGTATCATCAGATTCAATATTTTCAATCTCTCTAGCTCTAGCAAGTTGTTCATCAAGAAAATCACTAAGTGGCACAGTAGTATCAGGCATAGAGGTAGTTTCATCATAAGTATCATGCATAGCAGAAGTGGCATCATCAATAACATGCGACATATCAGAATAGCAGAAGTAGGTGTAGGTGTCGCAAGCTTACTCATAACAAAAGGTGAATCAAGTGTAGAGCTAGATGGCAGTTCCTTACCTCCCCTCGTAGTTGAGGGATAGATCTTGGTTTTTGGATCTCTCAAGTTCTTCATAATGATAAGCAGATATATATCCCAAGTGACTTAAAGAATAGAGCTATGCTCCCTGGCAAAGGCGCCAGAAAATAGTCTTGATAACCCGCAAGTATAGGGGATCGCAAAAGTTTTCGAGGGTAAAGTATTCAACCCAAATTTATTGATTCGACACAAGGGGAGCCAAAGAATACTCTCAAGTATTAGTGGCTGAGTTGTCAATTCAACCACACCTGGAAACTTAATATCTGCAGCAAAGTGTTTAGTAGCAAAGTAATATGATAGTAGTGGTAACGATAACAAAAGGTAACAGTAGTAAAAGTAGTGTTTTTGGTATTTTGTAGTGATGATAGCAATAGCAACGGGAAAGTAAATAAGCGGAGAACAATATGTGGAAAGCTCGTAGGCAATGGATCAGTGATGGAGAATTATGCCGGATGCGGTTCATCATGTAACATTCATAACCTAGGGTGACACCGAACTAGCTCCAGTTCATTGATATAATGTAGGCATGTATTCCGAATATAGTCATACATGCTTATGGAAAAGAACTTGCATGCCATCTTTTGTCCTACCCTCCCGTGGCAGCGGGGTCCTTACGGAAACTAAGGGATATTAAGGCCTCCTTTTAATAGATAACCGGAACAAAGCATTAACACATAGGGAATACATTAACTCCTCAAACTACGGTCATCACCGGTAAGTATCCCGATTATTGTCACTTAGGGGTTAATGGATCATAACACATCATATGTGACTATAGACTTGCAAGATAGGATCAAGAACACCCATATATTGATGAAAACATAATAGGTTCAGATCTGAAATCATGGCACTCGGACCCTAGTGACAAGCATTAAGCATAGCAAAGTCATAGCAACATCAATCTCAGAACATAGTGGACACTAGGGATCAAACCCTAACAAAACTAACTCGATTATATGATAGATCCCATCCAACCCATCACCGTCCAGCAAGCCTACGATGGAATTACTCATGAACGGCGGTGAGCATCATGAAATTGGTGATGGAGGATGGTTGATGATGACGATGGCGACGGATTCCCCTCTCCGGAGCCCCGAACGGACTCCAGATCAGCCCTCCCGAGAGGTTTTAGGGCTTGGCGGCGGCTCCATATCGTAAAACGCAATGATTTCTTCTCCCTGATTTTTTTCTCCCCGAAACTCAATATATGGAGGTGGAGTTGGAGTCGGAGAGGCAACAGGGGGCCCATGAGGTAGGGGGTGCGCCCTAGGGGGGCAGGCGTGCCCCCCACCCTCGTGGCAAGGTGGTGGGCCCCCTGGCCTTCATCTTTGGCAGGTTTGTTTTCTGAAAAGTGGCTCCGTGAAGTTTTAGGTCATTCCGAGAACGTTTGCTCCTGCACATAAATAACACCATGGTAATTCTGCTGAAAACAGCGTTAGTCCGGGTTAGTTCCATTCAAATCATGCAAGTTAGAGTCAAAAACAAGGGGAAAGTGTTTGGAAAAGTAGATATGTTGGATACGTATGAAATACTTCGTCTATTTCCCTTCTTTCATTCATAAACATATCATTTTCATGGTCTAGCAAATATTGTTCTAAAGGATCACTAGGAGGTACGACAATAGAAGCAAGACCAATAATTTCATCCTTACTAGGTAATTCTTATTCACGGTGTTGTCTACTAAATTTAGAGAAATTAAATTCATGAGTCATATCATCTAAACCGATAGTAAGAACATCCCTTTTGTAATCTATGGTAGCATTAACAGTGTTCAGGAAGGGTCTACCAAATATAATGGGACAAAAGCTATCTTGTGGGGAACCAAGAACAAGAAAATCAGCTGGATATTTAGTTTTCCCACACAAGACTTCAACATGTCTAACAATTCCCATTGGTGAAATAGTATCTCTATTGGCAAGTTTAATTGTGACATCAATATATTCTATCTCAGCAGGTGCAATATCATCCATAATTTCTTTGTATAAGGAATGAGGTATTGCACTAGCACTAGCACCCATATCACATAAGCCATGATAACAATGATCTCCTATTTTAACAGAAATAACAGGCATGCCTACCACAGGTCTAGGTTTATCTTTAGCACAAGGTTTAGCAATACTAGCAGTTTCATCACAGAAATAAATAACATGCCCATCAATATTATCAGCTAAGAGATCTTTAACAATAGCAATATCAGGTTCAACTTTAATTTGCTCAAAAGGTCTATAAGTTTTAATATTGCTTTTACGAACCATAGTTGAAGCTTTAGCATAATCCTTTATCCTAACAGGAAAAGGTGGTTTCTCCACATAAGAAGTAGGAACAATAGGATCATTATAAGTGACAATCTTTTCTTCAACTTTAATAGGTGCAGCTACTTTTACTTCTATGGGAGGATGATATTTAAACCACTTCTCCTTGGGGAGATCAACATAAGTAGCAAAAGATTCACATAAAGAAGCTACTATCTCAGAGTCAAGTCCATATTTAGTGCTAAATTTACGGAAAACATCGGTATCCATAAAAGATTTAACACAATCAAACTTAGGTGTCATACCTGACTCCTTACCTTTGTCGAGGTCCCAATCTTCAGAGTTGCGTTTAATTATTTCCAATAAATCCCATTTGAATTCAATAGTCTTCATCATAAAAGAGCCAGCACAAGAAGTATCAAGCATGGTGCGATTGTTATCAGAAAGCCGAGCATAAAAATTTTGAATAATCATTTTTCTTGAGAGCTCATGATTGGGGCATGAATATAACATTGATTTATGCCTCCCCCAATCTTGAGCGATGCTTTCTCCTTCGCGAGGCCAAAAATTATATATATAATTGCGATCACGATGAACAAGATGCATAGGATAGAACTTCTGATGAAATTCCAATTTCAATCGTTTGTAATTCCAAGACCCCATATCATCACATAGCCTATACCATGTCGATGCATCTCCCTTCAAAGATAAAGGGAAGACCTTCTTCTTAACAACATCTGCGGGTACACCTGCAAGCTTAAATAATCCACAAACTTCATCCACATATATTAGATGCTCATCAGGATGTTTTGTTCCATATCGTAAAAAGGGATTAGCTAGCAGTTTTTTATCATACCCGAAGGAATTTCAAAGCAGACATTTTCATTTTCAGTAGGTTCTGTAGGTTGAGGAGCAACTCTTTGCTCTACTGGTCGGGGTGAAGATACCCCGAACAAGCCCCTCAGAGGATTACTATCCATAGTAACAAGTGATAGTAAATTTCAGCACACTATATAAATTTTTCCTTACCAAATTCCACCTACCAAAGGCGCTTCACTCCCCGGCAACGGAGCCAGAAAAGAGTCTTGATGACTGTCGGTGTAAAAACCGGCGGATCTCGGGTAGGGGGTCCCAAACTGTGCGTCTAGGCCGGATGGTAACAGGAGGCAAGGGACACGAAGTTTTACCCAGGTTCGGGCCCTCTTGATGGAGGTAAAACCCTACGTCCTGCTTGATTAATGTTGATGATATGGGTAGTACAAGAGTAGATCTACCACGAGATCGAAGAGGCTAAACCCTAGAAGCTAGCCTATGGTATGATTGTTGATGTGTATGTTGTCCTACGGACTAAAACCCTCCGGTTTATATAGACACCGGAGAGGGTTAGGGTTACACAAAGTCGGTTACAATGGTAGGAGATCTAAATATCCGTATCGCCAAGCTTACCTTCCACACCAAGGAAAGTCCCTTCCGGACACGGGACGAAGTCTTCTTGTATCTTCATAGTCCAGGAGTCCGGCTGAAGGTATAGTCCGGCCATCCGGACATCCCCTAATCCAGGACTCCCTCAGTAGCCCCTGAACCAGGCTTCAATGACGACGAGTCCGGCACGCAGATTGTCTTCGGCATTGCAAGGCGGGTTCCTCCTCCAAGTACTTCATAGAAGATTTTGAACACAAAGATAGTGTCCAGCTCTGCAAAATAAGTTTCCACATATATCCATAGAGAGAATAATATTTACACAAATCTAATCTGCTGACGTATTCCATAGTGTGACATCGCACCACGGACAAGCCTTTATTCGAATCGTTTTATTGTCCCACCTCAGCGTGTCACGCGAAGCGGTTTCCTTGGAACGTCTCGTCGAAGCAGAGATCGTGTCCCCTTATTCCGGGATTCTCATCAATACGGGCGTGGGTAACCCAACCGCGCCATTGATTACGGCGCTTGGAGATAAGCGAGTTTTACCAGGCTGGTGGGGACACATAGTTGCGTCCACCCATATAAGGGGATAAGGATCCACCTTTTCACCTATGCCTTCTTCCTCCTTTGCCTATCCATTTTCGCACACTCGAGCTCCAGCGCCCAAGTCCGCACTCCCCACCTCAACCTTCTCCAGCCATGTCCGGAGCGGGAGGCAAGTGGATGGTCTCCTCCGTGACGGAGGGACACATCAAAAAACTGAGGAAGGCCGGATACTTGTCTAACGACATCGCGTATCGGCTTCTCGAAGAGGGGCAGCTCCTCCACACCCCAAGGCCCCATGAGAGGGTAGTGTTCCTTCCCCACTTCCTTCGCGGACTGGGCTTTCATATCCACCCATTCGTCCGGGGACTCATGTTCTACTACGGCCTGGATTTCCATGATCTGGCCCCGAACTTCATCCTCAACATCTCGACGTTTATCGTCGTGTGCGAGGCTTTCCTCCGCATCCGCCCCCATTTCGGCCTATGGCTCAAGACTTTCAATGTCAAGCCGAAGGTGGTGCGCGGCAACCAGGCGGAGTGCGGAGGTGCCATGGTGGGAAAGATGCCCAACGTCTTATGGCTTGAGGGCTCCTTTGTGGAGACCCTGAAGGGATGGCAATCGGGGTGGTTTTACATCACCGAGCCGCGCGACCCACAGCCCCTGAGTTCCGGTCCGGACCCCCAACACGGCTCACATCCTAGAAAGAGACGGGCCTGTCGTGGGGCAACAAAGGAGAGGTGACTGGACTGCAAACATGCACCCAAACCCTGGTGGACAAGCAGCTCAAGCTTGTCAACGTAGTCCAGGTTATGCTCATCCGCCGGATCCTCCCGTGTCAACAACGGGCCTTCAATCTGTGGGAGTTCAACCTGGCGCAGCACCGAACTCTGAGCAGGCTCTTCGACACGACGTACGAAGATGCCTGGAAGGTGCTTTTCAAGGGCGCTGAGGCTCCCGCATCCGCTACCGAGGATCGCGGATTCAGCGCGCAGCGTCACGCTAGCACGGTAAGTCGTTTGTACCTTTTATAGGGTATTAGTTTTTCATAGTTTAACTCTATGCGGGATCTAAGCTCCCTTACCTTTGACAGGATTGGCAGGCAAAGTCCGGACAGATCGACTGCTGGCTCCTTTGCCCGAAGACCCAGCCGATGCCCGCTTGGCGAAGCTGCTGGTTCCGGCACCCTATGTGGTGCCGGAGAAGAAGGCCACGAAGAAGGCCACGGGGACTCGAAAAAGTGCCCGGCGCAAGGAGGTGTCGGGTTCATCATCCGACGGCTCCAAGGCGCATTCCTCCCGTGAAGACGAGGAGGGGGAAGAAGAGACCTCTCCCCCTCCAGCGGGGGGAGAGAAGAAAAGGAAGGCCGCCCTCACTGGGGAGGCCGAAGGATCCAAGAAGGGAAAAACCCTTCCTCCGGACTACTCCACCGACGCCGACGACGGCAGAGAGGAGTGGCCGCTCAGGGCCAAGCCCCTGGCGAAATCGTAAGTATCCGGATACCAGAGTAATTCATACTATTCCTTTATTGCACAGCTTCCCTTATGTCGAATATGATTATGCAGCCCACCCAAAGACCGGCTCGACGCATCGTCGAGCGGTTCACTGGACTCGCCAGATGTGAATTCGCTTCCGACGGCTACCTCCCCCCACCCTACGGACGACGCCGAAGTGTTTTCCCAACAGGTTCCAAGCCAGGAGGAGGTGGTCCTGGAGGTGCCGCAAGGTGACCTCCCGGACTCCAGGACTAAAGGGGATAAAACCCCCCAGGGCTCCAAGTCCGGCTCTAGGCCGGACACCGCTCCAGAACCTTCAAAGGTTCCAGAGTCCGGCGGGCGACCTCCTTCCAAGAGGAGCAAGCCCACCGTGCCGGTTACCCCCGTCCAACCGAAGGCGCCGGACAATCTGTTGGAGGTGCTCAAAGGCGCCTCCATCGACGAGGAGCACCGCACCATTATGAGTGCGGTGGTCCAGAAGGTTCAGTCTGCCAAGAGTGGACTGACTGAAGCTTGTGCTAGCCTTTTAACAGGCTTTGAGGTAAGTAAAGAATGTGTAAATAATATTACCGCATAGACAGTAGCCCCCGATGCTCTGTTTGCCGTTCGGGAAGAAAAGCCGAATAGAGGATCAAATAAAATTCATAGGAGTCTAACAAAAAGGAGTCAATATGCGTATGCAGGCTTCTCTGCTGGCGTCCGCCGCACTGACTGCGGAAGTGGACACGCCAAAGCAAAACGTCGAGCAGTCCGAGCAAGGGCTCGGGCGTGCCAAGAAGAAGCTCGAGGACAAGGAAGGTAAGAAATACCTTGTTTAAATATATATATAAAAGGTGCAATTGCAAAAAATGACAAGATTATCGTGGCTATTGTAGGGGCCACGTCTGAGGTGGCGACCCTTAAGCAAGCGCTGCTCGAGGCCGAGAAGAGGGCGGCCACGGAGCGCACCGAGCGGGAGAAGTATGAGGCCCATGTTGGCAAGGTGCGGCAAGAGCTCCAGGCTCTCATGAAAAAACATGAGAGTTTGGAGCTTGACTCAAAGACGCGAGCGTCCGAGCTCGCGGTGGCTATTAAAAATGCCAAGTGTGCCAAGGCCTAATCCCAGAAGACCCTCCAGGAGTTGGATGCGGTGAAAAAGATAGCGGCGGGTAAGGCATTCTTTATGCAAAGCAAACATATAAACGTGAGTTACTTGTTGCTTACCCGAATACGGAGCTCTCCAGGAGCGTTCGCAGATCTTCCCCGTTGCGTGTCCGATGCCGCCGCATTCTATCGAGCCGAGGAGGGAAGCTCGACAGAGAAGGTGTTCTGGTCTTAGTATGTTGAGGCCGGACACCCCGTGCCCCTGAGCGACCAGCTGAAGCAACTGGTCGAGCTCCACAAGGCGGTCGAACAGGCCATGAAGGGCCTCATAGTTCGGTTGTGGCCTGGAGAGGCTCTGCATGGGAGCTATTTCGGGCTGGTGCGGCGGCAGGTGGGGGCTTGTCCAAGGCTCGAAGTCATCAAGCGCTCTGTCTACATTGAAGGTGCCCGTAGGGCCATTGCCCGTGCTAAGGTGCACTGGGGCAAGCTGGATGTTGAGAAGCTTGTGAAGGACGGGCCACCACCGGGGAAAGAGAATCGCAAGCCCGAGAATTATTATAAGGATTTTCTGAAGGGTGCCTGCCTTATGGCGGATGAATGTTCTAGGGATGTAATTTTTGAGTAAAACTCGCTCGTTTTGTCCTGTGCGCTGAAAACTTGTTCATATGCGCTAAGCAATGCTGTTGGAATTTAAAATATTACCTTCTGTGGGGCTGTTTATCAATTCTGAGAGATGGCGAGTCGTCGGGTTCTGCCCCCGTGCCGCTAGTGCTGGGGTGTTCGGGGATAAACCTGAGCGCTCTTTTGCCCATGTTTGGGTCCTTCAAGGAAGGCGCTCAGCACAACGAACAAGGAAATCGGACTATAATGCGTGAACACTCTCACTTAGCCATAGAATTCTATAATTTTAAATTTCGGCGAAGCCCCTGTGAGGGAGTCTTGGATTAGGGGGTGTTTGGGTAGCCGGACTATACCTTCAGCCGGACTCCTGGACTATGAAGATACAAGATTGAAGACTTCGTCCCGAGTCCGGATGGGACTTCCCTTGGCGTGGAAGGCAAGCTTGGCGATGCGGATATTCAAGATCTCCTACCTTTGTAACCGACTTTATGTAACCCTAACCCTACCCGGTGTCTATATAAACCAGAGGGTTGTAGTCCGTAGGCAATCAACCCATATACAACAATCATACCATAGGCTAGCTTCTAGGGTTTAGCCTCCTTGATCTCGTGGTAGATCTACTCTTGTACTACCCATATCATCAATATTAATCAAGCAGGACGTAGGGTTTTACCTCCATCAAGAGGGCCCGAACCTGGGTAAAACATCGTGTTCCCTGCCTCCTGTTACCATCCGGCCTTGACGCCCCTACCCGAGATCCGCCAGTTTTGACACCGACATTGGTGCTTTCATTGAGAGTTCCTCTGTGTCGTCGCCTTTTGGCCCGATGGCTCCTTTGATCATCAACAACGATGCAGTCCAGGGTGAGACTTTTCTCCCCGGACAGATCTTCGTCTTCGGCGGCTTCGCACTGCGGGTCAATTCGCTTGGCCACCTTGAGCAGATCGAAAGCTATGCCCCTGGCCATCAGGTCAGGTTTGGAAGCCTAAACTACACGACTGACATCCGCGGGGACTTGATCTTCGACGGATTCGAGCCACAGCCAGGCGCACCGCACTATCTCGATGGGCATGATATAGCTCTGCCGCCGAGAAGCGCCTTGGAGGATGCACACGCATCGGTTCCGACCATTGATTCGGAGCCTACTGCGCCGATCGAGGATCAGCGGTTGGATGCTGCCTCAGGGGCTGCGATCTCAGAGGCGATCGAGTCGAACTCCAGCCCCGCACTCCGCATAGCCCGTGACTCTGAGGAGCCGGATTCCTCTCCGAACTCCGATCCCCCGCCCCCTGCCAATCGAATCCGATTGGGCGCCGATAATGGAGTTCACCGCCGCAGACATCTTTCAGCACTCGCCTTGTGGCGATATCCTGAACTCTCTCAAGTCTCTCTCCTTATCAGGAGAGCCCTGACTGAACTATGGTCAGCGAAGGTGGGATACGGACGATGAAGAAATTCAAAGCCCACCCACCACCCACTTGGTAGCCACTGTCGAAAATTTAAACGACGTGCTCAACTTCGACTCCGGAGACATCGACAGCATGGATGACGATGCAGGAGATACCGACGAACCAACGCCCATAGGGCATTGGACAGCCACCTCATCTCACGATGTATACATGGTGGATACCCCTAAAGGAAGCGACAACGAGGAAAAAGGGGATGGGACGGGAGATCGACCCCCCGAAAAGCAATCCAAGCGTCGGCGTAAACGCCGACCCAAGCCCCGCCTCGAGAAAAACCCAGCCATAGAGCAGGACGAGCTGGTAGACGACGAGCAGGCCTTAGAGCAACTGTCCGAACAAGGAAACACGGATAGAGAAACCAAACATCCCTCCTCTGGCGAAAACGGCATTCCAGACGACCTCACGCCGAATAAACTTATGGAGCAGAAGAATCTCCACGAGAGGCTCGTTGCAACTGCACGCAGCCTAAAGAAGCAGAAGCGGAAGCTAAAAACAGCGGAAGACGCACTCCGGATTAGATGGAGCAAAGTAATCAATACCACAAATAAGTACGGCGACAGTCGCCGCACTAAAAGCTATCCGAAAAGAAAGCTACTGCCTGAATTCGATGAAGAGGCCCTAGAGCTCTCGCATTCAAAAAATGAAAAAGCCACACGGTCGGATAGACGACCCCATAAAGCGGCAAGTGGCGCCGCACCTAAATCGGCATGCGACCCACTTAAGGATTCGCATCATGGCCTAGTCAGGTCCATCTATGGGCCAAGAAAGCAAGCTCTCGTAAGCAACGCTACGAAGCCATCATCAGAATCCGGCACACCCAAATACAGGGGCGCCGCACACCCCCTATGTTTCACTGATGAGGTCCTGAACTATGAATTCCTAGAAGGATTCAAACCCGTAAACATAGAGGCATATGATGGAACAACAGACCCTGGAGTCTAGATCGAGGATTATATCCTCCACATACACATGGCTAGAGGAGATGACCTCCACGCCATAAAATATCTACCCCTTAAGCTTAAAGGGCCAGCCCGGCATTGGCTTAAAAGCCTTCTCGAGAACACAATTGGAAGCTGGGAAGAGCTCGAGGATGCTTTCCGAGCAAACTTTCAAGGGACCTATGTCCGCCCTCCGGATGCAGACGATCTTAGTCACGTAACTCAACAACCCGGAGAATCAGCTCGGCAGTTCTGGAATAGATTCCTGTAACACCCCGGATGTAACTTTCTCAATTTGTACTCCAACTCTTGCCGTTTTCGGCGTTAAGTTATTTATTTCCTCGGGTTCGGGTCTTTGTCTCCGTGTGTTGTTGTCATTGTCATGCATCTCATATCATGTCATCATGTGCATTGCATTTTCATATGTGTTCGTCTCTTGCATTCGAGCATTTTCTCTGTTGTCCGTTTTGCATTCCGGCGCTTCGTTCTCCTCCGGTGGTCATTTCTAGCTTTCTTTCGTGTGTGGGGATTAAACATTTCTGGATTGGACCGAAACTTGCCAAGCGGCCTTGGTTTACTATCGGTAGACCGCCTGTCAAGTTTTGTATCATTTGGACTTCGTTTGATACTCCAACGGTTAACCGAGGGACTGAAAAGGCCTCGTGTGTGTTGCAGCCCAACAGCCCTCCAATTTGTCCCAAAACCCACCTAAGCCCTCTCCATCATCTAGAGCGTTCGATCATGATCGCGTGGCCGAAAATCGCACCTCATTTGGACTCTCCTAGCTCCCCCTATGCCTATATTTAGCCCCTCCTTCGAAATCCCGGATTCCCCTCGTCTCAAACCCTAAAAAAAGATCCCCTCGCCGCCGGACATGTCCGAATCAGGCCGGACACGTCCGCCCGCCGCCGCCAACCAGTCCGTCGCCGCCACGTGTCCCCGCGGGACCGCTTCGCCGCCTCCCACCGCCGGCAAGGGAGGCCCGAGCCGGGCCCCCGAGGCCCACGCGCGCCCCGCCGCTTGCCTCCTTGGTCC
>NC_041392.1:249827356-249896568 GCF_002162155.2 Triticum dicoccoides | reverse complement strand
CGCGCCACCGCGGGCCCCCGCCGCCGCGCAAGCCGCCACGCACGCCGCCCCCGCCGGCGCCTCCCTCCTCCGGCCAGATCCGGTCGGGCCGGACCGGATCCGCCTCTCCCTCGCCTCCCTGCCGCTTCTTCGCTCGCCGGAGCCGCCAAGGCTCGCCGGAATCGCCTCGTTTTGCGTGCCGGGTCAAACCCTAGATCCGGAGGTTGTTTTTCTTCTTAGTCCTCGAAATCCCAGATCCAAGTGCCCATGTTCATAGCATCATATCTTTGCATCCGTAACTCCGATTTGGGCATATAGCATATCAAAATGTTCATCTCAGAGAGTACATCATTTCATTCCATTGCATCATTTTCATTTGAGTTCATCTTGATGCCCGAAATGCTATTAGAAGAGGGCTACTTGAGATAATTGTCAGATCTGCTACTCTATTTAGCCTTTTGTCATTTTTGCCATGATTAATGTGTGCATGATATGCCCATGAGCTCTACATATGTTTTGTTAAGGGTTTTGTCATATTTCCAGAGGTGCAACCCATGTATTTTTGTGATGTGTGTGGTGACTAGCACGAGCTTGCAAAGTGGTGCACTTGGTAATTCTATTTTCAGGGACTTAGCATTTCCACCAAGTCCTTGACCTGTTTATCTCATATGGCCATATGTTCATGTTGTTTCCTAGTGATCCATGCCTCTTTTGAGGATGATCAGTAAAGATGTTTTGTTAATCTTGTAGTGCTCTATCCATCCATGTCTTTGTTTGCAATTATGGAGCACCCTAGCTTGAGTCAATCGAGCTTTACTTTTACTAATTTGTGAATCTGGGCAGATTGTCAACTTGTTTGCAATTTTGCCGATGATGTTGTAGTTGATCCGTGCATGCTATGTTATTGTTCTTGCCAGGTCTAGCTTGAATTTTGTGTATTCTTGATGGGTGTATGCTTATCTTATCATGAATTGGACCGTAGTGAGTGCATCGAGCTCGTAAACATGTCTACTTGAGTTATGTTTCAGCATGTGCCAGTTTTCACCAAGTCTGAAAACTGATTATGTTTTTTGCCATGTTCACATGCTTGCAATTTTATTTTCTGATCCCTTTTGGCTCAAGGTCACTAAGGGACTTTTGTTAAGCTCTTTGAGTAGCTCCATGCTATGCTTTACTTTTCCATGTTCAGTTCCTGTAGCATGTAGTTTTGTTTCTCCGAAGAGAGCTACCTGATCTGAAATTCCAGACAAGTGTTAATTTCACTAAGTCTGAGATCTGTTTGCCATAAGCATTTTTGCCATGCTTGTTTGAACCTGTTAATGGATGAATTGGCCGTAGCTCAGTGCTAGACTTTTGTTAAGAATCTTGAATGCATCCCTTCCATGTATTGTGTTGTCATGTTTGGGTGCTGTAGTATGTTCATTTCGTTGCATTTAGATGGCTACTTGCTGTAAATCGCAGACCGGTGTCATATTTGTATTGCTTGTCATTTCCAAACCATAACTCCGATTTCGGTGTTCTTTATATCATTTTCAAGCGATTTCATCTCATCTTTACAGTGGCACACTTGGATTCCCAAGTTGAGGCCAGGTTCATGCATTCCTTGTCATATCTTGCATTTGCATCCCGCATCGCATCCCGCATAGCATACCATCTTTGCATCATCTTGTTTGATCCTTGCACGTGGTTGATTGTGTCCTTGTTGCTTGTTTGTCTTGTTTGGGTAGAGCCGGGAGACGAGTTCGCTAATGAGGAGCCCGTTGAGTTTGCTTTCGAGGATCCAATCAACTTTGACAACTGTGCAGGCAAGATGATCATACCCTCGAAATCACTACTATCTTTGCTATGCTAGATTGCTCGCTCTTTTGCTATGCCAATGCTACGATGCCTACCACTTGCTTTCAAGCCTCCCAAATTGCCATGTCAAACCTCTAACCCACCTTGTCCTAGCAAACCATTGATTGGCTATGTTACCGCTTTGCTCAGCCCCTCTTATAGCGTTGCTAGTTGCAGGTGAAGATTGCAGGCCATTCCTTGTTGGAACATTTATTTACTTGTTGGGATATCATTATATTATCTTGTTATCTTAATGCATCTATATAATTGGTTAAGGGTGGAAGGCTCGGCCTCTCTCCTAGTGTTTTGTTCCACTCTTGCCGCCCTAGTTTCCGTCATATCGGTGTTATGTTCCCGCATTTTGCATTCCTTACGCGGTTGGGTTATAATGGGAACCCCTTGATAGTTCGCCTTGATTAAAGCTTTTCCAGCAATGCCCAACCTTGGTTTTACCATTTGCCACCTAGCCTCTTTTTCCCTTGGGTTTCCGGAGCCCGAGGGTCATCTTATTTTAAACCTCGCCCCCGGGCCAGTGCTCCTCTGAGTGTTGGTCCGACCGAGTAGACTGCGGGGCCACCTCGGGGCAACTTGAGGGTTGGTTTTACTCGTAGGATGTCTCATCTGAGTGTGCCCTGAGAACGAGTTATGTGTAGCTCCTATTGGGATTTGTCGGCACATTCGGGCGGTGTTGCTGGTCTTGTTTTAACCTGTTGAAGTGTCTTGAAGAACCGAGATACCGAGTCTGATCGGAATGTCTTGGGAGGAGGTCTATTCCTTCGTTGATCGTGAGAGCTTGTCATGGGCTAAGTTGGGACTCCCCTGCAGGGATTTGAATTTTCAAAAGCCGAGCCCGCGGTTATGGGCAGATGGGAATTTTTAATGTCCGGTTGTAGATAACTTGAACCTTAACTTAATTAAAACGAATCAACTGAGTGTGTTACCGTGATGGCCTCTTCTCGGCGGAGTCCAGGAAGTGGACACGGTGTTGGAGTAATGTTTGCGCAGGTTGTTCTCTAGTTTCTCGCTCGCGCTTTGCCTCCTCTTCTCGCTCTCTTTTGCGAATAAGTTAGCCACCATATTTGCTAGTCGTTTGCCGCAGCTCCATATATTTTACCTTGCCTTACCTATAAGCTTAAATAGTTTTGATCGCGAGGGTGCGAGATTGCTGAGTCCCTGTGGCTCACAGATTACTATTACACCAGATGCAGGGCCTGATGATTCCGCTCCAAGAGACGCGCTTGAGCTCAAGTGGGAGTTTGACGAGGACTCTCAATGTTACTATGTTTCCTTTCCTGATGATCAGTAGTGGTGCCCAGTTGGGGGTGATCGGGACCATGTCGCATGTTGGGTTCTCTTTTATTTTGGCGCCGTAGTCGGGCCATGAGTGTTTGGATGATGTAATGTTATTTATGTACTTGATTGACGTGGCGAGTGTAAGCCAACTATGTTATCTCCCCTTTTATTATCTATATTACATGGGTTGTTGTGAAGATTGCCTAACTTGCGACATATGCCTTCAATGCGATTATGCCTCTAAGTCGTGCCTCGACACGTGGGAGATATAGTCGCATCGAGGGTGTTACAATTCCTCACTAAAAAGAATCAGATAGTCGACTGTCCGGACGCCGAAGCCTTAGCAGCTTTCAGGCATAACGTCCGAGACGAATGGCTCGCCAGACACCTAGGCCAAGAAAAGCGAAGAACAATGGCCGCACTAACAAGCCTCATGACCCGCTTTTGTGCAGGAGAGGACAGCTGGTTGGCAAGGTGCAGCCCCAGCGACCCAAGTACATCCAAAACTAGGGATGGAAACGGAAAACCGCGATGCAACAAGGACCGTCGCTGGACTAAGGACAAAAATCTAAAGAGCACGGCAGTCAATGCCAGATTCAAAGGCTCACGATGAAATCAGGAAAAATCGCCCCCCCCCAGGATAACAGGGACGGTCCATCCAACCTAAATAAAATCCTGGACAGGATATGTCAGATACACAGTACTCCCGGGAAGCCTGCTAACCATACCCACAGAGACTGTTGGGTTTTCAAACAATCCGGCAGACTCAATGCCGAACACAAGGGGCTCGACACACCAAGCGAAGACGAGGACGAACCCCAAAAGCAGAGCACCAGGAAACAAAAGAACTTCCCACAAGAAGTAAAAACAGTGAACTCACTTCACATAACAAAACGTGCGGCACCCGTAAAGGTATGCACCACACGGCCCACCCCCAAAGGGTCCTGCAACTGGTTGTCAAAACCGATCATCTTCGATCAACTAGATTATTCTAGGAATATCAAGAATGTAGGCTGGGCTGCCTTGATACTTGATCCAATAATTGGCGGACTCCAGTTCTCAAATGTCCTTATGGACGGCGGCAGTGGACTAAACCTGATATATCAGGATACAATCCAGCACATGGGGATAAACCCAACAAAAATCCACCGCAGCAAAACCTCCTTTCAATGGGTAATACCTGGTCCGGACACCCATTGTACGGGTTTTCTCTGGCTCACAGTCACATTCGGCTCTGCCAATAACCTCCGCCGCGAAAAGCTGACCTTCCATATCGTCCCGTTCTCAAGTCGCTATCAAGCACTACTGGGACGCGAAGCTTTTGCTCGCTTTAACGCAATACCGCATTATGCATCTCTTACGCTTAAGATGCCCGGTCCACTAGGCATCATCTCTTTGAAGGGGAAGCACTAAAGTGCGCCTCCCCAAGCAGAGGACTGTGCGGCCGCTTTGATAGCCCCATAGCAAAATGGCCTCACCGGCCAAAAAAACTTCGAAATAGGTCATTCAAGACCACGAACGCGGATAGACGAGTTCGGTGCAGAATCATCATTGATGCAGGCCTAGAAGCCATATACCCCCGACCTAGGGGCTCCACGCATATACAATAAGAGACATTAAAGCTCAACCTTATATACCTTACTTTATACTTTACTTATTTTAAACTTTTTCGGCACGACCCGTTTTCAACTCAGTTCCTCTCTTTTACAGATGAACGTCGTGCGGCGCCCATCTAGGATACGGCACAACGGAGACACAGGCGCAAACGTGCAGTAGGGCCCCGTCCTAAAGGATTCTTTTTAGATTAAGACCCTGTGTAAACCTTTTTTACTGTCTCTTGTTGCTACACATCCCCTGGTTTTTTTCTTTCTGATATAACCAAGGAGGAGGCTGGCGTCTTGGCATGTGGCCATGCCAGAACTTTTGCACGTACCTGGACACTAGGGGCTTTTTTAATAATAAAGAGTGTTGTTTCGCCCGCACTCATAAAGACCGAACACCTTAGGGAGTGTTCGGCGTCGCGAGTTTTGGCATTATATGCATCAGCTCCGAATCATGTCTTTGGTCAAATGTTGGGTTGCCCGGCTCCGGTGTTCGGCTACCTTACGTTCCGGTCTATCGGCTAAGGTAGCACCAGGAGAACTACTGCGATTGTGCCCTCGGTTCGGCCGGGCGAGCACCTCAGTAGAGAAAGCCGAAAACGGATTGTCATGATGTAGCGTGAGACTGGTCAGCCACTCGATGACCTATCGGAATCTTTCGGATTCCTCCGCTTTAACAAAGGGCCACTTCCCGGTCAGGCACATACGCGCCCCGAATTCGGACGAGCGCAGTTGCCACCAAGGAGCTACCTAAAGAGTCTCATTGTCAAACTCCTATGGCTAAGTGAAAGTGTTAAAGCATTATAGTCCGGTTGCCTGGGCCGCTGCGCTATCACCTCCTTTGTAGGACCAAGACGTTGGGTTAAGTGTGAAAATGCGTCTTCTGCGAGCACCCCCGCACTATGTGCGTGGGGGCTGAAGCCAACGACTGCCATCTTTCAGATTCTATATATATATATATATATATATATATATATATATATATATATATATATATATATATATATGCACAAGTATAAAAAAGGCCACTACAGTTTATCAAAATATTACTTTTCAATTACATATGCTATCATAACATAGCATCTTTCAAGCACTGCGTCTCTATTACACGAGCGCCTTCAAGGACTTCCTGAAAGTAGTGCTCGGAAGGTACTCGGCTTTTGTCCGAATCTCGGGACGCAACAACGGTGGTCTCCATCTCTGCCCAGTATGTCTTGACACGGGCAAGAGCCATCCTTGCGCCCTCTATGCATGCTGACCACTTCATTACATTAATACGCGGCACCGCGTCAAGGAATTGCTGCACCAAGCTGAAATAACTCTTCGGCTCCGATCTCCCCGGCCACAGATGATCCATGACGTACTTCATGGCGAGTCCGGACAACCTATTCAGTTCGGCCCATTGAGCCAAACGATCATCCACTGCCAGTGGACGATCTGGATTGTGAAACTGCGACCAGAAAAGCTTTTCCACTTCGCGATCTTTCTGATCTCGAAAGTGTTCGGTCACATCAGCGGCACTCGCTGCCAAGTCCAGATAGGTGTCCTCCACACTCCACATCTGGTCCAACGGAGCAAACTTCGGATCACAAAACTTCCTCCGCAGCATAAAGGGCTTTCCAGTCGCAATCTGTTCGGCCTGACGCAACTCCTCCTTCGCAGCTCTCATCACAGAGCGAGCGTCCTTGGCATCGGCAACGGCCTTCTCTAAGTTCGTCTGTCTCGCCCGGTCTTCCTTCTCAAGAAGTTTGCAACGGTCTGCAACGCTCTTTAACTTCTCGGCCATCTCGGCTATCTCTTCTTTGCTTTGGCAGTGAGCAGCCTGTTCGGCTCTCAGCCCTTCAAGGGTCTTCTCGGCAGCCGCATCGCTTTTTCTGGCTTGCTCCTTAGCTCGGGCAAGTTCTGCCCTAAGATTCTCCACGGCGGCCATACCATCTGCGTCAAGCACACACATTGTAAGACACTGGCATGAAGCTCCTCTTACCTGATGCCGCCCGAAGAATTACATACCTTGAGCCTCATCAAGCCGCTTGTTGACAAGCGCGATGTCGGCATCTGCCATGTCCAGTTGCCGCTTTAGTTCGGCCACATCATCAGTTCGGCTTGATTCCGGACACCTCGCCACCTACATTCAAAGGAGACATCTTAGACCTGGGATTATGATCCTCTGCATGCCATCATTTCTTGACAACGCGCAGAGTCTCAGGGGCTACTATCTACACAGGGCGCATCTTACTTATGCGCAACTGACAAAAGTGTACATTATCTAACGTACCTCAAAACCCGTCAGTAAACTTTTGAAGGCCTCATGCAATCCGCTTTCTACGGATGAAATCCTTTCAATCACCGTGCCCATCAATGCACGGTGCTCCTTTGAGATAGAAGCTCGCCCCAGCAGAATCTTTAGCTCCTCCGGCCGAGCACCAGACGGTGCCGGACTTGTCCTATGGCCTCTTTCGAAGGCCGGACGCGGAGAACCTCAGGGGGCCACACAGCCACCTTCCGCCCCTGCCAGATTTGGACAAACCCTCCGCGACGACACCTCAGGTTCGCCCGCCTCGCTAGGAGGTACGACAGGGGGAGGCGTCCCGCTCTCCATCATCTCCGGAAGAAGATCCCCTGAAGACGAGCTCGGCTGAGAAGGGCTGAGGTCCAAGCTACAAGGTAAAATTTCGGTTAATCTTGTCAGATATAAATCAAGGATTTCTCTCATCCCTCAAAGGGAAAACCTCTCTCTACTTACAGCTTGCTGGAGGGCTGATCCCCTTGAGGGCGTAGTCCGGCCGAGGAACTCCCCGGCGCCGGACCCTCTGACGAGGATTTTCTCCCCCGTTTTGAGGCCATGGTTTCCGGGTCGTCAAAGGCGGCTCTCTTCTTCCCCTTAGGAGAGGAATTGTCGGTTCCTCCCTTCGGAGCAGCCTCCTTCGAGGAGGCCATAGCTTCCTTGTCCTCCCCCTCCAAAGGCATTATCTCCAGCATCCTGACCAGCACGGGATCCGACCTAGTTTCAGGAAGGGGAGCCGGACACCTGATCAGCTTTGCCTTCGCTATCCACTCCTGTTTAAAAGGACGGCTCTTTTAGGGGCAAGTTTATGACAATTATACGGATAGAAGGTCCGGGCACAGGGTTGCTTACTTGAGTATCCGGACGATTGCAGCTTAGGCCTGCGTCCTCGGTTAAATCGGACACATCTCTTGTGATCCGAAGAACATTCTATACATCTCCGCGGGCATTGCGCCCATAAAATTCTGGAGAGCTCGTGGTCCCTCTGGATTAAACTCCCACAGGCGAAGGGGGCGACGTTTGCCGGGAAATATTCGGCGAATCAGCATGACCTGCGTCACCTTGACCAAACTGAGGTCTCCTTCCAAGAGATCCTTAATTTGGCCCTGTAACAGGGGCACGTCTTTGGGCAAACCCCAATCTAATCCTTTGTTGACCCATGATGCTAGCCGTGATGGGGGACCCGAGCGAAAGGCAGGAGGCGCCGCCCACTTGGCGCTCCTGGGAGCGGTGATATAGAACCATTCTCGTTGCCACAAGCCGAGCTCCTCTTGAAAGGAGCCTTCGGGCCATGGAGCATCATCATTCTTACTTATGATAGCGCCTCCGCACTCTGCGTGCCGTCCCTCGATCATCTTTGGCTCCAATCCAAAAGTCTAGAGCCATAATCCGAAGTGAGGAGTAACACGAAGGAACGCTTCGCACACAACGATGAATGAGGAAATGTGGAGGATGGACTCCGGAGCTAGATCATGAAATTCCAGCCTGTAATAAAACAGCAGCCCCCTCACGAAGGGATCCATCGGGAAGCCTAACCCCCGAAGGAAGTGAGACATGAACACTACACTCTCGCCGGGCTGGGGACTAGGAATAGCCTGCTTTTGAGCAGGCAACCTATGCGGAATTTCGACGGTCAAGAACTTAGCCTCTCTCAACTTTAGCACGTCCTCCTCCGTGATGGCGGAGGTCATCCATCGGCCTTGAAGGTCGGAACCGGACATTGTCGAAGGTCCGAAGCGCCTGGAATCTGGGGCCTAGGGTGTTGGAACTCGAGGTGATGGGCAAACTCGTTTGAGATTGGAAAAAAGAGTAAGGCCCTGGTCTCTTTATAAGAGGTTGAATACCAGGAGCCCTCCCCGTAACCGTTTGGGACTCGCCTTTAATCGAGAAAACATGATAACAGGCACGATTGGGTTACCCACGTCCGTATTGATGAGAATCCCGTAAAAGGGGGCACACGATCTCTGCTTCGACAAGACGTGCCAAGGAAACCGCCTCGCAAAACATGCTGAGGTGGAAAAGTAAAAACGATTTGAGTAAAGAACTTGGCCGTAGTGTGATGACGCACTGCGGAATACGTCAGTAGATTTGATTTGTGTTAATATTATTCTATCTATGGTAATATGTGGAAACTTATTTTGCAGAACCGGACACTACTCTTGATGTTTACAATCTTCTATGAAGGACTTGGAGGAGGAACCCGCCTTGCAATGCCGAAGACAATTTGCGCGCCGGACTTGTCGTCATTGAAGCTGGTTCAGGGGCTACTAAGGGAGTCCTGGATTAGGGGGTGTTCAGGTAGCCAGACTATACCTTCAACCGGACTCCTGGACTATGAAGATTCAAGATTGAAGACTTCGTCCCATGTCCGGATGGGACTTCCCTTAGCGTGGAAGGCAAGCTTGGCGATGTGGATATTCAAGATCTCCTACCATTGTAACCGACTTTATGTAACCCTAACCCTACCCGGTGTCTATATAAACCGGAGGGTTGTAGTCCGTAGGCAATCAACCCCATATACAACAATCATACCATAGGCTAGCTTCTAGGGTTTAGCCTCCTTGAGCTCGTGGTAGATCTACTCTTGTACTACCCATATCATCAACATTAATCAAGCAGGACGTAGGGTTTTACCTCCATCAAGAGGGCCCGAACCTGGGTAAAACATCGTGTTCCCTACCTCCTGTTACCATCCGGCCTTGACGCACAGTTCGGGACCCCCTACCCGAGATCCGCCGCTTTTGACACCGACACCCTGGTATTCGAAAGACCGAGTTCGGGGCGCTATCCACGCCTTGGCTGGACAGAGCCGACTCCTCGCTCTAAGCGGCATAAGTCTTTAGGGACTCGAAAAACCTCTCGAACAGCGACTAGCTCTCGCTTCATCATGACAGTCAATTTTAGCTTTCTCTACTGAGGTGCTCGACCCAGCTCAACTGGGGCACAATTGCAGTAGTTCTCCTAGTGCTACCTTAGCCGACATAGCAGAACGTAAGGCACCAAAACATAGGAGCCGGGCAAACCCAACTATTGACCCAAGACATGATTCGGAGCCGATGCATATAATGCTATAAGTTCAGGGTGCCGCACTTGTTAAAGTGTTCGGACTTCTCACACCATATTGAGGGGTACTAAAGCCCCTGGCGTATTTTGGCCGTACCAAAGTGTACGGGTGCAACATGTCGTTAAGGAACATATATTTGTAAAAAAAGAGTAATGCAAAAATAGACAAAAGCTATGCATTGTTTATTAAAAAGGGCTGCGATCAAAGCAGAACGATACAAATAATGCGATAAGCAAAAGGTTGGACTATTTAGCATGTCCGTTCCAGGGGCAGGCTGCGGAATGGATGCAAAACAGATATACTGCTCGTGATAGATACCACCTGGGAGTCCCGTAATGCTGCATGGCTTATCTGCTTCCCTGGTTCTTGCATCGTTTGTGCAGCAATTGAACTGCCGAACAGGCCTTCTGAAGAATGGAGTCTTGAAAGTAAGAGAAAATTAAAAAATCGGCAGCCCCTGGTGTGGTTTAAGCCGTGTTTCGGGCGTGCCGTGATGGTGCCCCTCCCCCTGTACCCATGGTATTTCTAGAGCGTAGTTATGTACGCGAAGCACTGGCATCGCATTTTTGCGAGGGCTAGGGTTGGGGCCGCATTGCTACACCTGCTCAGAACATGCCAGGCGGTCTTGTTGTAGGTTACTCTAGGCGCGCTTGACGGTGTCCGGACGTTTAATGGCCGGACTGGAGAACTGCATGGAGAGGCTGCTTTGTACTTCCGCTGCAAGGGCCACCGTGTGCTCCTCCGTTCGGAGGGAGCATTCGGTGTTTCCATTGACCGTAATTACTCCTCGAGGGCCTGGCATCTTGAGCTTAAGGTATGCGTAGTGAGGTACCGCGTTGAACTTGGCGAATGCGGTTCGCCCGAGCAGTGCGTGACAGCCACTTCGGAATGGGACTATGTCGAAGATTAACTCCTCGCTTCGGAAATTATCCGGAGATCCGAAGACCACTTCAAGTGTGACTGAGCCTGTACAGTTGGCCTCTACACCTGGTATTACGCCTTTAAAGGTCGTTTTGGTGGGCTTAATCCTCGAGGGATCTATGCCCATTTTCCGCACTGTATCCTGGTAAAGCAGGTTCAGGCTGCTGCCGCCGTCCATAAGGACTCCGGTGAGATGAAATCCATCAATAATTGGGTCTAGAACCAATGCGGCGAATCCGCCATGACGGGTACTAGTGGGATGGTCCCTTCGATCAAAGGTGATCGGGCAGGAGGACCATGGGTTGAACTTCGGGGCGACTGGCTCTACCGCGTATACGTCCCTTAACGCGCGCTTTCGCTCCCTCTTGGGGATGTGGGTTGCGTATATCATGTTCACCGTCCGCACTTGTGGGGGAAAACCCTTCTGTCCACTGTTGTTCGGCGGCTAGGGCTCTTCATCGTCATCGCTATGCAGCCCATTGTCTTTATTTTCGGCATTTAACTTGCCTGCCTGCTTGAACACCCAACAACCCCTGTTGGTGTGATTGGCCGGCTTTTCGGGGGTGCGATGTATCTGGCACAAGCGGTCAAGTATTCGATCCAAACTGGACGGGCCCCTAGGATTTCTTTTGAATGGATGTTTCCGCTGACCGGATTTATAGCCTCTGAATCCGGCATTAACTGCCATATCCTCAGCATTGTCGCTGTTAATGCGGCGCTTCTGCTTGTTGCGACGCGACCTGCCACTATTGTCCCTGGTATCCGAATTACCAGGGTTCTTGGTCATATTGTTGCTACGAGCAAGCCAGCTATCTTCTCCCGTGCAAAAGCGGGTCATGAGTGTCGTGAGTGCTGCCATAGATTTCGGCTTTTCCTGTCCAAGGTGCCGGGCAAGCCACTCGTCACGGATATTGTGCTTGAAGGCTGCTAGGGCCTCTGCGTCCGGACAGTCGACTATTTGATTTTTCTTTGTTAGGAACCATGTCCAAAATTGCCTGGACGATTCCTCTGGCTGCTGAATTACGTGGCTTAGGTCATCGGCGTCTGGTGGTCGCACATAAGTGCCCTGGAAATTGTCGAGGAATGCGGCTTCCAGGTCCTCCCAACAACTGATTGATCCTGCTGGCAAGTTGTTAAGCCAATGCCGAGATGGTCCTTTAACCTTGAGTGGGAGGTATTTGATGGCGTGGAGATCATCGCCACGGGCCATGTGGATATGAAGGAGATAATCCTCGATCCATACCACAGGATTTGTTGTGCCATCATATGATTCGATGTTTACGGGTTTGAAACCCTCGGGGATTTGATGATCCATTACTTCGTCTGTGAAGCATAGTGGGTGTGCGGCGCCTCTGTACTGGGCTATATCACGATGTAGCTCCAATGAGCTTTGTCTACTGTGTTCGGCCCTACCGGATTTGTGTCCGGCGTGACGGTTACCGTCTCGAGTCGTGGGGCGCCCATGCGATCTATAGATCGATCTTGTTTGCCTTGCCTTGTCCTCCAACATATCTCGCAGGTCAGGCGCATTTTCTCGTGCCTTGGTACGGGGTGCGGCTTGAGTGGAGGGCCGAGAGGCCTCTCTGTCGCGGCCACGAGGTGGTCGGTCGGCCGTATCAAGTGCTGGTGATGTAGGTTTAAGTGCTTCCTCCTCTAATCGGGGTAGCAACATGCGCTTTGGGTAGCTCTTGGAGGGGCATTCGAGTTTATGATCTTCGGCCGCAAGGACTTCAGTCCATCTGTCGACTAGCAAATCTTGATCAGCTCTAAGCTGTTGCTATTTTTTCTTGAGGCTTCTTGCCGTGGCCATAAGCTTGCATTGAAAACGCTCTTGCTCGACGGGATCCTCTGGCACGACGAATTCGTCATCGTCGAGGCTTGCCTCGTCTTCGGAGGGAGGCATATAACTATCGTCCTCGACCTCTCTGTCTGCCGCTCTCTCATGAGGGTTGGCTTCTCCATCCTCTTGTGCTTAATCTTGCTGGAGGGGGTTTTCTTCGGCACTCTCCGGAGTATTATTATCTCCCATGCTGGAATCATTGTATTTGCTTTGGCGGAATTTTGAGCGGCGCTGCTGACGCCGGCGCTTAGGCTGTTTCTTGGAGGGGTCATCATCCGCTATTCCATCGCCATCTCCTTCTTTTGGGGTGTCCACCATGTATATGTCATATGACGAGGTGGCTTTCCAGGGCCTAATAGGCGCTGGTTCTTCATCGTCCCCTGCATCGGCGTCCATACCGTCGATGTCTTCGGAGTCGAAGTCGAGCATGTCGGTTAAATCATCGACAGTGGCTACAAAGTGGGTGGTGGGTGGGCTTTGAATTTCTTCATCGTCCGTATCCCAACCTTGCTGACCGTAGTCCAGCTAGGGCTCTCCTGATAAAGAGAGAGACTTTAGTGTCTTCAGAATATCATCGAAAGGCGAGTGCTGAAAGATGTCTGCGGCAGTAAACTCCATGATCGGCGCCCAATCGGATTCGATCGGCAGGGGCGCAGAGGGTTCGGAGTCCGGAGAGGAGTCTGGCTCCTTGGAGTGACGAGTCTCGCGGAGTGCAGGGCTGGTGTTCGGCTCGATCGCCGTTGGGATCGCAGCCCCCGAGGCGGCGTCCAACCACCCATCCTCGATCGACGCAGTTGGCTCCAAATTAAGGGTCAAAGCCGATGCGGGTGCGGCCTCCAGGGCACTGTTCGGCGGCAGAGCTAGATCATGCTCGTCGTGACAGTGCAGCGCGCTCGGCAGTGGCTCGAATCCGCTGAAGATCAAGTCCCCGTGGATGTCAGCCGTGTAGTTTAAACTTCCAAATATGACCTGACGGCCATGGGCATAGCTTTCGATCTGCTCCAGATGGCCAAGTGAATTGACTCGCAGTGCGAAGCCGCCGAAGATGAAGATCTGTCCGGCGAAGGTCTCACCCTGGACTGCATCGCTATTGATGATCGTAGGAGCCATCAAGCCTAACGGCGATGACACAGAGGAACTCTCAATGAAAGCACCAATGTCGGTTTCAAAACCGGCGGATCTCGGGTAGGGGTCCCGAACTGTGCGTCTAGGCCGGATGGTAATAGCAGGCAAGGGACACAAAGTTTTACCCAGGTTCGGGCCCTCTTGATGGAGGTAAAAACCTACGTCCTGCTTGATTAATATTGATGATATGGGTAGTACAAGAGTAGATCTACCACAAGATCGGAGAGGCTAAACCCTACAAGCTAGCCTATGGTATGATTTTTTTTCTGTATGTTGTCCTACGGACTAAAACCCTCTGGTTTATATAGACACCGGAGAGGGTTAGGGTTACACAAAGTCGGTTACAATGGTAGGAAATCTACATATCCGTATCGCCAAGCTTGCCTTCCACGCCAAGGAAAGTCCCTTCCGGACACAGGACGAAGTCTTCTTGTATCTTCATAGTCCAGGAGTCCGGCTGAAGGTATAGTCCTGCCATCCAGACACCCCCTAATCCAGGACTCCCTCAATGACCCACAAGTATAGGGGATCTATCGTAGTCCTTTCGATAAGTAAGAGTGTCGAACCCAACGAGGAACATAAGGAAATGATAAGAGGTTTCCTGCAAGGTATTCTCTACAAGTACTGAAATAAGTGGTAACAGATAGTTTTGTGATAGGATAATTCGTAACGAGCAACAAATAACAAAAGTAAATAAAGTGCAGCAAGGTGGCCCAATCCTTTTTGTAGCAAAGGACAAGCCTGGACAAACTCTTATATAGAGAAAAGCGCTCCCGAGGACACATGGGAATATCATCAAGCTAGTTTTCATCACGTTCATATGATTCGCGTTTGGTAATTTGATAATTTGGTATGTGGGTGGACCGGTGCTTGGGTACTGCCCTTACTTGGACAAGAATCCCACTTATGATTAACCTCTATTGCAAGCATCCGCAACTACAACAAAAGTACTAAGGTAAACCTAACCATAGCATGAAACATATGGATCAAATCAGCCCCTTACGAAGCAACGCATAAACTAGGGTTTAAGCTTCTGTCACTCTAGCAACCTATCATCTACTTATTACTTCCCAATGCCTTCCTCTAGGCCCAAATAATGGTGAAGTGACATGTAGTCGACGTTCATATAACACCACTAGAGGAGAGACAACATACATCTCATCAAAATATCAAACGAATACCAAATTCACATGACTACTAATAGCAAGACTTCTCCCATGTCCTCAGGAACAAACATAACTACTCACAAATCATAAACATGTTCATAATCAGAGGGTTATTAATATGCATATAGGATCTGAACATATGATCTTCCACCAATTAAGCCAACTAGCATCAACTACAAGGAGTAATTAACACTACTAACAACCTACTAGTACCAATCCCATACTTGGAGACAAGAATTGGATACAAGAGATGAACTAGGGTTTTGAGAGGAGATGGTGTTGATGAAGATGTTGATGGAGATTGACCTCTCCCGATGAGAGGAGCGTTGGTGATGGCGATGGCGATGATTTCCCCCTCCAGGAGGGAAGTTTCCCCGGCAGAACAGCTCCGCCGGAGCCCTAGATTGGTTCCGTCAAGGTTCTGCCTCGTGGTGGCGGAGTTTCGTCCGAGAAGATGGCTTCTTATTTTTTCCATCGAAAGACTTCATATAGCAGAAGATGGCCACCGGAGGGCGACCAGGGGGGCCACGAGGTAGGGGGGCGCGCCCAGGGGGGTAGGGCGCCCCCACCCTCGTGGGCAGGGTGTGCCCCCCTGGTGAATCTCTTCCACTGAGTATTTTTTATATATTCTGAAAACGTCTTCCGTGAAGTTTCAGGACTTTTGGAGCTGTGTAGAATAGATCTCTAATATTTTCTCCTTTTCCAGCCTAGAATCCCAGCTGCCGGCATTCTCCCTCTTCATGTAAACCTTGTAAAATAAGAGAGAATAGGCATAAGTATTGTGACATAATGTGTAATAACAGCCCATAATGCAATAAATGTCGATATAAAAGCATGATGCAAAATGGACGTATCAATATAGAATTTTTGGATAGCATAAATGGATACTTGAATAAGAATTTTTCAATGGAAGACCTCGGTGAAGCTACTTAGATATTGGGCATCAAGATCTATAGAGATAGATCAAGGCGCTTGATAAGATTTTCAATGAGTACATACCATGACACAATTTTGAAGGAGTTCAAAATATATCAGTCAAAGATGGAGTTCTAGCCTGTATTACAAGATATGAAGTTGAGTAAGACTCAAAACCCGACCACGGTAGAAGAGAGAGAGAGAATGAAAGTCATTCCCTATGCCTCAACCATAGGTTCTATAAAGTATGCCATGCCGTGTACCAGACCTATTGTGTACCTTGCCATGAGTTTGGCAAGGGGGTACAATAGTGATCCAGGAGTAGATCACTAGACAGTGGCCAAAATTTATACTTACTTACCTAAGAGGACTGTCGGTGTCAAAACCGGCGGATCTCGGGTAGGGGGTCCCGAACTGTGCATCTAGGCCGGATGGTAATAGGAGGCAAGGGACATGAAGTTTTACCCAGGTTCGGGCCCTCTCAATGGAGGTAAAACCCTACGTCCTGCTTGATTAATATTGATGATATGGGTAGTACAAGACTAGATCTACCACGAGATCAAAGAGGCTAAACCCTAGAAGCTAGCCTATGGTATGATTGTTGCTGTGTATGTTGTCCTACGGACTAAAACCCTCCGGTTTATATAGACACCGGAGAGGGTTAGGGTTACACAAAGTCGGTTACAATGGTAGGAGATCTAAATATCCGTATCGCCAAGCTTGCCTTCCACGCCAAGGAAAGTCCCTTCTGGACACGGGACGAAGTCTTCAATCTTGTATCTTCATAGTCCAGGAGTCCGGCTGAAGGTATAGTCCGGCTATCCGAACACCCCCTAATCCAGGACTGCCTCAGTAGCCCCTGAACCAGGCTTCAATGATGACGAGTCTGGCGCGCAGATTGTCTTCGGCATTGCAAGGCGGGTTCCTCCTCCAAGTACTTCATAGAAGATTTTGAACACAAAGATAGTGTCCGGCTCTACAAAATAAGTTTCCACATATTGCCATAGAGAGAATAATATTTACACCAATCTAATCTGCTGACGTATTCCGTAGCATGACACACCACGACCAAGCCTTTATCTGAGTCGTTTCACTATCCCACCTCAGCGCGTCATGCGAGGCGGTTTCCTTGGCACGTCTTGTTAAAGCAGAGATCGTGTCCCCTTCTTCCGGGATTCTCATCAATACGGGCGTGGGTAACCCAACCGCTTCTGGGACTCCTAGATTATAGGCAAGTCCAAACGGACACGGAGAGGACGCTTGGTATTCACCCTCTTTATAAAGGGACAAGGCTTTTATTTTTCCCTCCCGTGCTCAATCGAATCCTTCCCCCACCTCAAGCTCAAGCGCCCAAAGTTCACGTCAGGTGCTCCGAACCTTCAGTCATGTCTAGATCTAGCCTTCAAGGCCGATGGATGCCTTCCTCCGTCACGGAAGAGGACATCAAAAAGTTGAGGGAGGCCAGATATCTGACCGCCGAGATTCTGCATCGGCTGCCTCCCCGGGGGCAGGCCGTCCCTTCCCCTGAACCCAACGAGAGCATCGTGTTCTTCTCCCACTTCCTCCAAGGTCTAGGCCTTGCTTTGGATCCTTTCGTCAGGGGCTTGATGTTTTACTACGGGCTAGATTTCCATGATCTAGCTCCCGACTCCTTTCTTCATATCACGACATTTATTGTCGTGTGCGAGGCCTTCCTCCAGGTTACCCCTCACTTTGGCCTATGGCTCAAGACCTTTGAAGTAAAGCCGAAGATGATCGAGGGGCAACATGCGGTGTGTGGAGGTGCCTCAATACGCAAGATGAAGGGAGCTTCATGGCCCAAAGGTTCCATCCCAGAGGTATCTGAATTGTGGCAACAGGAGTGATTCTACATCACGGCTCCTAGAAGTGCCAAGTGGGCGACCGCCCCCGTTTTCCGCTCGGGCCCTCCACCACAACTGATGTCATGGATTAGCAGAGGACTGAGCTGGGGTCCGGCCAAGGGCGTGCCTATACTGCAGAGCCGCATTCGAGATCTCTTCAATGGAGATTTCAGTTTGGTTGCGGTAATACAGGTTATGCTGGTTCGTCAAGTCCAGCCTTGCAAATGCCGGCCTCTTCGCCTGTGGGAATTCAATCCCGAGGGACCGCGTGCATTCAAAATTTTCTCGGTCTGACGCACGAGGAGATGTATAAGTCATTCTTCGGACCTCGGGTGGAGTGTCCGGAAATCACCAAGGACGTGGGCCTGAGTAGTAACCGCGCCGCCGAACAGGTAAGGCATCTTCCGGCCGAGCGTACTATCTCTCCTTTGTTACGAAGTTATTTCTGAGAGTTCGCTTTTTGACCAGGACTGGCTAACGAAGGCAAAGTTGATCCGGTGTTCGGGCCCCCTCCCTGAGGGTTTGGAAAATCCGGTATTGGGAAAGATGCTCCAGACCGCACCTTGCCTGGATCCCTTGAAGGAAGATACTGTGGAGGATAATGCGGGCGGACGCGGGCCCCCAACGCTGCCCACTCTAGCCGAGGGAGCGAGCGTCTCCATGAAGGAGGACGACCAGAAGAGGAAAAGGACTGCGTCCGGGGATTCGGAAGCCGATGCTTCCAAATGGGAGAAGAAGTCTCCCACAGAGGGTCCTACCTTGGGGGGTGATGTTGCTGCACAAAGTCCGCGGGGGGGGGTCAATTCTCCCTCGAGTCATAAGTGACCCGAAATACTTTAATAGTAATGATACACCATCTTATTCTTCTGAGAAAATAACCACCGCATATATTTTTGCAGTTCAGGCCTTAGCCCCTCTCAAATGAGCTCGTCTTCGGGGGATCTTCTTCTAGAGATGATGGAGAGAGAAACGCCTCCTCCGGACTCCTCCGCTCCAGAAGCGGGCGACCCTGAAGTGTCATCGCGGAGGGCCTCTCTGAGTCCGGTGAGACCGGAAGATAATCCCATTGACCCCCGAAGCTCCCAGTGTCCGGCTCCCGAAGAGAGCAGACAAAAGAGTCCGGCGCCATATAGTGTGCGATCGGATGTTCTGAGGGAGTTGGTGGGGCGAGCGGCCATCTCAGATGAACACCATGTGTTGATGAATATGGTGACGGAGAGAATATCGTCCGCCGAATGCGGATTGCATGAAGCTTTTATGAGTCTACTGACATGCTTTGAGGTATGTAAAAGAATATATGATAGTCCTGCACATGCTAGGTGTGCCCTGTGTAGATAGTAGCCCCTGAGACTTTGGTTGTCGTCGGAAACGATGATGAACAGAGGATCGTATTCCCAGGTAATAACCATACTGCCTTTATGTGCAGGTGTTGGAAACTCCGGTGGCTGGCCAGACTGGCGAGTTTGCCCATTTAAAACGGCAGTTGGATGCGGCAGACGCCGAAATCGAGCTTGTAAACAAAAGACTTGACGAGGCATAGGGTAAGTGTCATTATCTGGTAAATGCCGCATACTAAGAGAACCATGAAGCCAGTATCTTTAACATGTTATGACTGCAGATGGAGCTGCCACTGTTGAAGCCTTGCGGGCGGAACTTGCCCGAGCCAAGGAACAAGCGAAATTGGGTAATGCGGCTGCTTTGAAGGCAGCCGAAGAGTTGCAAGCCGAGAAGGCTGCGCATGGAGAGAGCTGAGACAAGATGGCCAAAATGGCCATAGAATTGAAAGCCGCCGCCGACCGTTGCTGGGTCCTTGAAAAGGAAAACCAAGCAAAGGCATCGGACCTTGAGAAGGCTGCTGCGACGGGAAAAGACCTCCGCTCTGCTATGAGGGCAAAGAAGGAGGAGCTGCGGGAAGCCGGGGATATTGTAGCTGGGAAATCCTTTATGTTGCGGAGGAAGTTCGGAGATCCACGGTATGCCCCTCTGGATCGACTGTGGAGTTTGGAGGATGTGTATATGGATTTGGCGGTGAGCGCTGCCGATGCGGCCAAGTACTTCCAGAGTCATACGAACCGTGAAGTAGACCAGCTGTTTTGGAAACAATTCCATTCTCCCGATCGTCCGCTTTCATTGAGTGACCAATTAGCCGAATGGGACGAACTAAATAGGTTTTCCGGACTTTCCATGAGGTCTGTTGTGGACCAGCTATGGCCGGAAAGGTCAAAACCGAGCAGCTATTTCAGCTTGGTGCAGCAGTTCCTTGATGTGGTGCCGCGCATTAATGCGATGAAGAGGTCGGCGTGTATAGAGGGCACACGAATGGCCTTTGCCCGTGCTAAAGCATATTGGGCGGAGATGGATGCTACCACTATTGTAGCGCAGGATTCGACCATAGGTCGAAGGGCTGCTGAGCCCTACTTTGAGGAAGTTCTTGAGGGTGCTCGTTTGATAGAGACCCAGTGCTTGAAAAATATTGTGTTTGAGTGATATGTAATCTCATTGTAAGCGAAATGCTTTTATAAATTTTCATAAGGCTACTTTTATACTTTTGCCTGAAAGTAATATGATGCCTCCTGGGCGGCCGTTTATGTATACATGTGTATAACCTGAAAGATTGCAGTCGTCGGCTTCAACCCCCACGCATATAATGTGGAGGTTCTCGCAAAAACACGCGTTCACACTTAACCCAACGTCTTGGTCCTATAAAGGAGGTGATAGCGGAGCGAGCGAGGCAACCGGACTATAATGCTTTAACACTTTCACTTAGCCATAGGAGTTTGACAGTGGGGCTACTAGATAGCCCCTGGTGGCTCCGCACTCTCCCAATCCCGGGGTGCGTACATGCCTGGCCGGAAAACGGCCCTTCGTTAAGGCAGAGGAATTCTAACATTCCCATAGGTCGTCGAGTGGTTGACCAGTCTCACGCTATATCATGATAGTCAGTTTTCGGCTTTCTCTACTGAGGTGCTCGTCCGGATGAACCAGGGCACAATCGCAGTAGTTCTCCTGGTGCTACCTTAGCCGGTAAAGCGGAACGTAAGGCACCAAAACACAGGAGCCGGGCAAACGCAACATTTGACCAAAGACAATGATTCGGAGCTGATGCATATAGGGCCAAACTCGCGACGCCGAACACTCCCTAAGGTATTCGGTCTTTGTGGTATAAACCGGGCCTAAAGAATGGCCTTTGTAATAAGCCCCTTGTGTCCAGGTACATGCATTGTTCTGGCGTGGCCACATGCCAAGACGTTAGCATCCTTCTCAACGCTGGATATGTATCAACAAGAGACAGTAAAAAAGGTTTACGCAGGGTCTTAATCTAAAAAGAATCCTTGGGGCGGGTCCCTACTACACGTCTGCGCCTGTGTCTCCGTTGTGCCGTATCCTGGATGGGTGTAGCACGATGATCGTCTGTAGAAGAGAAGAATTTAGGTGAAAAGGTTGTCATGCGAAAAGATAGTTTTCTAAAGAAACCATGTGTAATTCAAGACGAGAAGAAATTGCCACTTGTCTACGCGCGTTGAGCCCCTTGTATTGAAAAATAGGGGTGTGACCGTTTATTCGGTATAAGAGGTGGCGCCGGACTTGATTAGTTGTATCTGAGGTCTTGACGACCTATTGGATGCTTTCGCTTGTCCGGGCGCCTTTAGTGTGCGGCTGCCAAGGCAGCCTCACTCTCTTCGGCGCGCAGAGATCGCTTGATATTTCCGTGCACTGAAATGATGCCACGTGGACCGGGCATCTTGAGTGTGTGGGAGGCGTATTGTGGTATTGCATTAAAGCGAGCGAAAGCTTCGCGTCCGAGCGGTGCTTGATAGCCACTTTGAAACAGAGTGATGTGGAAAGTTAAATGCTCGCGACGGAAGTTATCGGGGGAGCCGAATATAACTTGTAGTAGGAGGGAGCCCGTGCAACGAGCCCCTGGGCCTGGCGTTACTCCTTTGTAGGTAGTGTTGCTATGGAGAATTTGTGTTGGGGCTAATCCCATCCCACGGATTGTATCCTGATATATTAGGTTTAGGCTGCTGCCGTCGTCCATCAAGACTCATGTGAAGTGATATCCGCCAATTACTGGGTCTAATACCAGGGAAGCCCATCCTGCGTGTCGGATACTTGCTGAGTAATCACGATGGTCAAAAGTGATCGGTTGAGATGACCAGTGGCAGGACTTTGCGGTGGTAGGCACTTGGGTATATTTTTCTGGGAGTGTCGCATTGTTTTTTCCCTTGATCACGTGTAACACGTTTACTGTTTTGACTTCGGGTGGAAATTTCTTTTGTTCCCCCGTGTCTTGCTTGGGAGGTTCGTCCTCGTCTTCACTTGGTGTATCCTCCCCCTTGTGTACGGCGTTGAGCTTGCCGGACTGCTTGAAGACCCAACATTCTCTGTGGGTATGATTAGCAGGTTTGCCAGGGGTACTATGGATCTGACATACTTGGTCCAGAATTTTGTTGAGGCTGGACAGTTCATCCCTGGTGCCTTTAGGGGGCGGCTTTTGACCTGGCCGAGAGACTTTGAATCCGGCATTTACTGCCATGCCCTTCGTGCTGTCTTCTTTATGCCGGCGTTTGTTATTGTTGTTGCGCCATGATTTCCCGTTTCCAAACTTCAGATGTACTGGGATCGCTGGTGCTACATCTGGCTAGCCATCTGTCCTCACCCGCGCAAAAACGGGTCATGAGGTTTGTTAATGTGGCCATCGTTCTCGGCTTATTTTGGCCGAGGTGTCTGGCGAGCCATTCGTCATGGACGCTATGCTTGAAAGCCGCTAAGGCTTCGGTGTCCGGATAGTCGACAATCTAGTTCTTTTTAGTAAGAAACCTATTCCAAAGCTTTTGGGCTGACTCTCCGGGCTGTTGAGTTATATGACTCAGATCGTCCGCATCTGGAGGTCGGACATAAGTCCCTTGAAAATTTGCCCGCAAGGCGTCTTCGAGCTCTTCCCAACTTCCAATGGAGCTTTCAGGTAGGCCTTTGAGCCAGTGACAAGCTGGCCCTTTGAGCTTGAGGGGTAGGTACTTGATGGCGTGGAGATCATCTCCTCGAGCCATATGGATATGAAGGATGTAGTCCTCAATCCAGACCCAGGATCTGTTGTTCCGTCGTATGCCTCTAGGTTTACGGGCTTGAATCCCTCTGGAAATTCATGGTCCATCACCTCATCGGTGAAACACAGGGGGTGTGCGGCACCCCTGTAGCTGGGTGTGCCGTGTTGTTTGGATGTTTGTTGTGTTGCATTGTATGTTGGGGCACGCTTGCATGGTCCATAGATGGATCTTGTTGCGCCGTCCTTTGGGTGCGAGCCCTTGCATGGGTCGCGTGTTGTATTGTGAGTGGCGTTGTATGCCACTCTGTGTTGGTAGAGGGGTCGTCTATCCGACCAGGTGGCTGCTTTGATATTTGGTTGTGGGGGGTCTGAGGCCTCCTCATCGAATTTGGGTAGCAGCTTCCGCTTTGGGTAGCTCTTGGAGGGGCGATTGTCGCTGTACCTCGCTGCAGTATTGAGCAATTTACTCCATCTGATTTGGAGTGTGTCTTGCGCGGCCTTGAGCCTTTGCTTCTGCTTTTTAAGACTCGTCGCGGTGGCAACAAGCCTTTTACGGGCATTCTGCTGCTCCGGGTGCCTGTCCGGTGTTATGTTGTCCGGACCATTATCCTTGATAGAATTTGTTTGTTCGGTTTGATTATCCAGATTGCCATTGTCCGGCAGTGGTTCGCCCTGCTCCAGCGCTGGGTCTGTGTGATCGCTATTTCTGTCGAGGCGGCGCTTGCGTCGCCGTTTTGACTGCTTTTCGAGGGAACAATCTTTCGGTGCATCCTTCCGCTCCTCGTCGTCATCTTTTGGTGCGTCCACCATGTATATGTCATGTGACGAGGTGGCATTCTAGGGCCCAATAGGCGCTGGTTCTTCATCGTCTCCTTCATCGGCGTCCATACCGTTGATGTCTTCGGAGTCGAAGTCGAGCATGTCGGTTAAGTCGTCGACAGTGCCTACAAAGTGGGTGGTGGGTGGGCTTTGAATTTCTTCATCGTCCGTACCCCAATCTTGCTGACCGTAGTCCGGCCAGGGCTCTCCTGATAAAGAGAGAGACTTCAGTGACTTCAGGATATCGCTGAAAGGCAAGTGCTAAAAGATGTCTGTGGCAGTAAACTCCATGATCGGCGCCCAATCGGATTCGATCGGCAGGGGCGCGGAGGGTTCGGAGTCTGGAGAGGAGTCCGGCTCCTTGGAGTCACGAGTCTTGTAGAGTAGGGGGCTGGTGTTCGGCTCAATCGCCATTGGGATCGCCGCCCCTGAGGTGGCGTCCAACCGCCCATCCTCAATTGGTGAAGTTGGCTCCGAATTAAGGGTCGGGGCAGATGCAGGTGCGGCCTCCAGGGCACTGTTCGGCGGCAGAGCTAGATCATGCTCGTCGGGACAGTGCGGCGCGCTCGGAAGTGGCTCGAATCCATCGAAGATCAAGTCCCCGCGGATGTCAGCCGTGTAGTTTAAACTTCTGAATCTGACCTGACGGCCAGGGGCGTAGATTTTGATCTGCTCCAGACGGCCAAGTGAATTGGCCCGCAGTGCGAAGCCGCCAAAGACGAAGATCTGTCCAGGGAGGAAGGTCTCACCCTGGACTGCATCGCTATTGATGATCGTAGGAGCCATCGAGCCTGACGGCGACGACACAGAGGAACTCTCAATGAAAGCACCAATGTCGGTGTCAAAACCGGCGGATCTCAGGTAGGGGGTCTCGAACTGTGCGTCTAGGCCGGATGGTAACAGGAGGCAAGGGACACGAAGTTTTACCCAGGTTCGGGCCCTCTCGATGGAGGTAAAACCCTACGTCCTGCTTGATTAATATTGATGATATGGGTAGTACAAGAGTAGATCTACCACGAGATCGAAGAGGCTAAACCCTAGAAGCTAGCCTATGGTATGATTGTTGATGTTTATGTTGTCCTACGGACTAAAACCCTTCGGTTTATTGTCACGACTGGTTTTCCAATAAAAATATTTATTGAGAAACCAATCTTTTGAGTCCAGTATGAGAGAAATCTTCCTCACTGGTAGACAATTTCTTGATACAATAAGCCAGTAGCATAAAATATATTACAGGGTCGAACTACTATTGCTCAACCAAATTATTACAAGCACGCCAATAATTATACATAATGGCGGACATGACACAGTGGTGTGGAGGCATACTACTGACTCGAGGATAGGGCGGTGGTGGAAAAACACAGCGGGGAGAGAAATACAAGACTCTAAGTCTATCATCTCATCGAGCGTCGAGGTGAGGCTCGATGAATTTATTTGGTAGCGGAAGCGGATATAAAACAGTGACCAAATCCGGGGTCGCACGAGACTGACTGGGACTCCTCTAGGTGTCGGACTCGCTATCAAACTCTTCATCCATGAGATCGCCTTCGTCAGCATCTAGCCAAATCAACAAGCCAGTGAGTACTTTGAAAGTACTCGCAAGACAGTTCGGACGTAAGATATAACAAATGCATGCATGGTTGCGTCATGATTAATTCACCAATGTACATTCAAAAATTAGCATAACAAGGTAAGTAAAAGGGAAACGGCGGTAGTCCACCTGAAACCCCAACAAAACATAAATAACTACCGATCGGGTGTCTGAAGCGACGCCTCGAAAGGTGAACAAATAAATATAAGGAAATGATGCCACAGTTGGGCGTCTTAGCGACACCACATAAAGGGCTTAAAAAAGAAATACCACAGATGGATGTCGGGGCGACATCACAGAAAGGGCTTTAAAAGAAATACCACAGTCGGACGTCGGGGCGACATCACAGAAAAGGCTTGAAAAGAAATGCCACAGTCGGACGTCGGGGCGACATCACAGAAAGGGCTTGAAAAGAAATGCCACAGTCGGACGTCGGGGCGACATCACAGAAAGGGCTTGAAAAGAAATGCCACAGTCGGACGTCGGGGCGACATCACAGAAAGGGCTTGAAAAGAAATGCCACAGTCGGACGTCGGGGCGACATCACAGAAAGGGCTTGAAAAGAAATGCCACAGTCGGACGTCGGGGCGACATCCCAGAAAGGGCTTTTATTCACAGGTAAATAATACTCATAATAAACATTTAATTCATAAGAATAAATGAGTTAGTCCATCCACAGGGATAATCATTTAACCGGAGTTAGCATTCGAGCGAATCACCGGAGTCTCTGCCATCAAAACTGACATTTGATTAGGATAAGATAATATCGACCTGGGACAGGGAATAGATGATTTGGAGGAATATATGACTCTGCAGAGTTTGTACAAAATTGTTCCCACAGCCAACGGATTCCGTAGTCACGAAGGACTAGTTCCGTTTACGGTATTTTGGAAGAAAACACAGCTAACCAGTACGCACCCATCCTACCTCTCGATGCTAGGAATCACCCTAGACATCGTCCAAGAAAAACTTTTGAGACGGGGAGATCACAATCTCGAATAGCATGGGATCAAATTTATATACGCGCGCTCTAAGGGGTGCCCCCCTCTCGGTCCCAACCGGAAACACCCATGCCCCCTGACCGGATGACTGGCTTTAATCCAGGGCCATGGAACCATCATCACAGCCTCTCCTTTTGGTGTGTACCAGGAAAGCGGTTTGCAACTTACTAAACCATATTCCTTACGGAAAACATGTGGTAGTACAGGGAAGGAAATGAGAGGAACTGGACCGATATGGTTTGACACTGAAGTCACATAGTCCGGCATAAGACTGGCATGCTACAACACTGCCATCTCACCCATCCTCATGCCAACACATGGCCATTCATACTCACATCCATCCACTTATGGATCATCGAACTCACTTACCTCATTATCGCATAAAATAACGTTCATCGATATGCTTCTCAGCATGCCATAAAACTAACTAAATGCAAAACATGCCAAGACACTCATCATATCAAAAGTTCAAACATGCTTGCCTGGTTCAGAGTAGTCGGAGCCTAGCTCGGTGAAGTTCGTGGCTCCGTCACCTCCTTCGGTATCTACGGTATAAAGAAAATATATGCGCTATCGTAAATACCAAGAGGTGCACAAAAAGTATTCCAAATATTTTTCAAATAAATCTGGTAAAAAACTAGACAAAATTTTAAAGAGAACAGAAAAAGAATCAATCAAAAATACTTTTCTGCTTAAAAGTTATAAGGGTTTTTGTCTAGGGACTCGTCTGTAATGAAACAGAAGATTTCCAGGGGCTAGCTTGTAAAAACAGAAAACGCTTTGGCAGAAACTACGCCAGCCCAAAGGGAAAATGTACTTTGCCCGAAGGCGCTTCCAGAAAACATTTCAACAGAGAGAGCAGAGAGGCTGACGGTGGGGTCCCACGCGTCAGGTTTAAACTTCAAAAAAAAGGGGGAACAACGAAGCTCGTCGGCGCCCGAGAGCCGCGGTGGTCGCCGGCGGCGATCCACGGCGAGGCAGGGGGATCGGAGGGTACCTCCGTGCTCAGGGCGCCATTCCGCGTCGGTTGGTGGTGGTGGTGGTCGCCGGCGAGTACCACGTCGACGGCGAGCTTTGCTCCGGCGGACGGCGGCTCGGGTGGTCGAGGAACTCGTCGGAGAGGGCTGCAGAGACCAAATTGACGAGGGGGTTAGGCTTCTGGTGGCTAGAGAGGGTAACGGACGGGGTTTGGGCGTCGGAGATGGCCTCACCGGAGCGAATCGCGGTGGAGGCAGAGGCGGATCGGGGCGGCCAGAGTTGGGGGAGGAGACCTCCTCGAGGTCCTCCGAGTGGCCTGGCGTGGTGTTGGTGAGGAGTGGAGATGAGGTGTGCACGAGGGTGAGCTCGGGGGCCGTTTTTATAGGCGGCCCGAGGCGGTTGCCGTGAACGGGGATCTCCGGCGAGTGATTACGACGGTGCCGTGGATGTGCAGGGGGATTAGGGGCTTGGGCATCGCCGTTGAGGTCCACCGGTCCCATTTAGGCGCTAAATGGGCTGGGGATTGGCGTTAAGGGTGAGCTCGACGGAATGGGGGTGGCGTGGTCCGTCGGCGGCAGGGAGCACGTTCCGTGCTTGCCGGGCCACGGCGACGGTGCCACGGGCGTGCGCTGGCACGGCAGGGACACGCGGAGAGCCAAGGGGCTTTGGGCGGCGCTGAACGGCGTTCTGCCGTGGTGTGCCTTCTGTCGGCCGCCACGGGAGGTCCCGACGCCGCAGAAGACGCCGGCGAGGGCGGGCCAGCGTGCCACCGACGCCAGGAAGGCTCCACGCACGCGTGTGAAGCTCCGGACAAGAGGGAGAGGCTGCGAGGAACGTGCCAAGTGCACTGTCTACGCGTGAGAGAAACTGACGAACGCAAACGACACTGAAACTGAATTTTTCTGAATTTTGAACAGCAGCAGTGCATGCAAGGTGTTCGACAGAATGAAATTGGCCTCTGGAGATTTTTCCTTGAGCTGATTTTTGGTGGAGTGGCTTCTCATTGCTCAAGTAGGCTGCCTGAATTTTGGTGGAATTTTTGGGGGAGTGTAGATATGAATTTCATCAAATTTGGCAAATCTGGTCCAAACTTGCAGAGACTGAATTTTGAAAAATTTGAAAAGAGAAGGAGTGGATCAAGATGGTTCTGGGTTGTGGGTACCAAGGACTATCCAGGAGAGTTGGTTTGGGGTCCAAACTCACATGCAATAGGGTACTTGCTTTGAAACTCCCTCAGGCTCCAAATAATTTTCAGAATTGATTTGAGAGGAAAAATAATTAGAATAAAATCCAAAACTTGTTTGGATTAGTTGGGACAGAGAACTTAGGTTGATCACAAGGTGTAGGGGAGGTTTTGGAGGGGTTTTACCACATGGGCAAAAATGCCAAGTCAAGGATGGTTCCAAGATATGAAAATCCCCAAATTTTCATAGAGCTTCATTTTAAAATAAAACAAATTAAACTCCAAAAATGAATTTGAGAGAGAACCAACAGAGAAGAAGTTTCAAAAGATCAAACACCAAAGTTTGAAAAAAATAAAATCCTTGCCAAAGCAAAGGAAGTTTTTAAGTGGAAGGTTTTTCTGAAAAAGAAAAATTTTAAATAGCCTCTCCTCAAAAACCACAAAGTTTTTGATAAAAACCAAATAAAAATTTTGGAGTGTCACAACACCTACCCCCTTAGGAAAAATCTCGTCCCCGAGATTTCAGCTGATCCTTAAATAGGTGTGGATGCTCTGTCCGAAGAAAATCCTCGCTTTCCCAAGTTGCTTCACTATCGGTGTGATTGCTCCACTGGACTTTGAAAAACTTGATGGTCTTCTGTCGGGTCCTCCTTTCAGATTCCTCTAATATTCTTACGGGACGTTCTCGATAAGTGAGGTCTGGCTGCACATCAATGTTTTCATGGGATACTTGTTTCTCTGGGTTGCTTACGCACTTCCTTAATTGAGAGACGTGGAACACGTCGTGAATGTCGGACAAGTCTTCGGGTAAGTCTAGCTGGTAGGCTACAGTGCCTCTTCGTGCCACTATGCAGAATGGTCCAATGAATCTTGGTGCTAACTTTCCTTTAATCTTAAACCGTTGCAATCCTCTCATCGGGGACACTCTCAGGTATACGAACTCACCGGGTTCGAACTGACCCTATGATGTTTCTGATCATAATAACTCTTCTGTCGACTTTGAGCGGTCTTAAGTTGGTCTCTGATTAGCTTGACCTTTTCCTCGGCTTCTCTGAGCATGTCTGGTCCGAAGATGCGGCTGTCTCCGGTGTCTGACCAATTTAACGGGGTATGACACCTTCGTCCGTATAAGGCCTCAAATGGTGCCATTTGTAGGCTGGCCTGGTAGCTATTGTTATACGCGAACTCGGCGTATGGCAGGCTTTCTTCCCAACTGGTTCCATATGTGAGGACACATGCTCTCAGCATGTCTTCTAAAACCTGGTTTACGCGTTCTGTTTGTCCATCAGTCTGTGGGTGGTATGCGGTACTGAAGGCTAGTTGGGTTCCCAGAGTCTGTTGTAAATGCTCCCAAAATCTTGAGACGAACTGAGTGCCTCTGCCGGATATTATAGTCTTCGGGACACCGTGCAGACAAACTATGCGGGAGAGATAAATCCTGGCAAGCCTCTGAGTGTTGTAGGTCGTCTTTACTGGAATAAAGTGTGCCACTTTGGTCAACCTGTCAGTGATGACCCATATGGCATCATTCCCGTGTCGTGACCGAGGTAGTCCGACAATAAAATCCATCCCTATTTCATCCCATTTCCACTCAGGTATTTCGTTTGGTTGCAGTAGTCCGGCTGGTCTCTGATGTTCAGCTTTTATGCGTTGACATGAGTCGCAACATGCAATGAAGGCGGCTATGTCCCTCTTCATACCGTGCCACCAAAATCTTTCCTGAATATCCTTATACATTTTGGTTCCTCCAGGGTGAATTGAATATGGAGTGGTGTGTGCTTCAGCTAAAATTTGTTGTTTAAGGTCTTCTATGTTTGGTACGCAGAGCCTTTCTCCGTACCATAATATTCCTTCATTGTCTATTACAAATTCCGAGGCCTTGCCCATACTCAACTTTCTTTTGATGCCTTCGATGCTGGTGTGACCGGGCTGAGCTTCTTTAATTTTTTCCACAAGGTTGGGTTGTATTTCCAAGTTTGATATGGTGCCTTCTGCTACCATTATCAAGTTGAGCTTGGCCAATTCTTGTTGGAATTCGGGCCTCAAGCTGTGCAGATTGTTTCCGTCGGAGCTGGGGTTCCGACTAAGAGCATCGGCCACTACATTTGCTTTTCCTGGATGATAATGGATACCAACATCATAATCCTTTACCAGTTCCAACCAGCGTCGTTGCCGTAAATTTAGTTCTGGCTGCGTAAAAATATATTTGAGACTTTTGTGATCCGTATATATTTCACATCGATTCCCAAGTAAGAAATGCCTCCATTCCTTGAGTGCATGAATAACTGCTGCCATTTCTAAGTCATGAGTGGGATAATTTTCCTCATGCTTGCGAAGTTGCCTTGAAGCGTAGGCGACAACCTTGCCTTCTTGCATCAACACGCATCCGAGACCCTTTCTGGACGCGTCACAATATACTTCAAAATTCTTGTGTATGTGGGGTACAATTAATACCGGTGCTGTTGTTAACTTCCGCTTTAGCTCTTGGAAACTTTTCTCGCAGGCTTCTGTCCATTCAAACTTCTTATCTTTCTTGAGCAACTGTGTCATAGGCTTGGCTATGGTGGAAAATCCTTCAATAAATCTGCGGTAATATCCTGCCATTCCCAAGAAACTCCGTATGTCCGTTACGCTGGCTGGTGACTTCCAGCCAAGTACTGCCTTGACTTTCTCTGGGTCCACTGCGATACCGTCTTGAGTCAGCACGTGGCCTAGAAAGCCTACTTGTCTTAGCCAAAATTCGCACTTGCTGAACTTGGCATACAATTGGTGTTTTCTTAGCTCCCCTAGCACAATCCTGAGATGTTCTGCGTGCTCTTCTGGTGTCTTGGAGTATACCAGAATATCGTCGATGAATACCACGACGAACTTGTCCATAAACTTCATAAATACTTTGTTCATGAGGTGAACAAAATATGCTGGGGCGTTAGTTAATCCAAATGACATCACTGTGAATTCGTACAGTCCATATCTGGAGGTGAAGGCTGTTTTGGGGATATCTTCCGTTCGTACCTTCAATTGATGGTATCCTGACCTTAAGTCAATTTTTGAGAATACCTTGGCCTGAGCGAGTTAATCAAACAAATCGTTTATCCTTGGCATCGGGTATTTGTTTTTGACTGTGACCATGTTAAGTGCTCGATAGTCAATACACAATCTCAGTGTTCCATCCTTCTTTTTGGCAAATAAAATTGGTGATCCCCACGGTGAGGAGTTGGCTCGAATATATCCTTTTTCCAGTAATTCTTTATTTGCTTCTTCAACTCGATCAACTCGGATGGTGCCATTCTGTATGGTTTCTTGTATATGGGGGTGGTTCCTGGTGCTAGCTCAATGCGGAATTCTATTTCTCGATCTGGTGGCATGCCGGGTAGCTCTTCAGGGAATACATCTGGAAATTCACACACTACTGGAACCTTGTTTAGCTCAAAAACGTCCACCTTATTTAATCTCGGTTGCCGGGGTATTTTTCCTTCCTTGGCTGATACTCTTATTGTCTTCCCTTGGTGGTGTGTGAGGATTACGGTCCTGTTGAAACAGTCGATAAAACCCTTATTGGTGGTTAGCCAATCCATCCCTAGGATGACATCCAGTCCTTTATTTTCCAACACAATAAGATTTGCGTGAAACTCCAATCCTTCGAACTCAATGACCACATTCTGACAGTAATTCTGAGTAACTTGCTGAATCCCAGGGGACTTGATGGTCATGGATTTCTCCAAAGGAAGCATCGAAAAATTATTTTGCAAAGCAAAACTTTTCGAAATGAAAGAGTGAGAGGCTCCAGAATCAAACAAAACCATTGCAGGTATTGTGTTGACAGGAAACGTACCGAGTACGATATCCGGAGCATTCTGTGCCTCCTCTTTGGTTACGTGGTTCAGATGACCCTTCCTGTGGTTATTGTTGGGATTGAAATTGTTTCGCTTGGGCGCGGAATTATTGCCGTTGTTTGGCTTTGGGGTTGAATTCCTTGGCTTGGGGCACTGTTTGGCATAGTGCCCTTCTTCTCCACAAGCGTAACAAGTAACGCCGGGGCGATAGGTGAATTCTTTGTCCCTTGCATGAAAATTCTTGATTGGGCGTGAGACATTGGATGAGGATTTGTGTGTCCCACCCTTTTGAAAATCTGTCTTGCTTCGGTGATTGCGAGCATGATTAGTCTGGTCCCTTTTTCGCTTGCGGATATCTTCCAGACTGCGTCTCTCATTTTCCAGAGTAATGGCTTTGTCCACCAGTGTTTTAAAATCAGGAAAAGTGTGCACGACCAGTTGACATTTTAGCGCGGGCGCCAGACCGTCAAGGAATTTCTCCATCTTCTTGCTTTCAGTCATACGCTCTTCATTGGCGTAGCGGGACAATAGGGTAAATTGACTGTTGTAATCTGACACTGTCATGTTCCTTTGTTTGAGGTCATCGAATTCTCTCTTCTTGATTTTCATAATACTCTTAGGAATATGTGCACCACGGAAACCTTCCTTGAAATCATCCCAGGTTATGTCATTTTCGTTGGGATGCATGTGCAGAAAATTCTCCCACCACGATGCGGCTGCTCCTGTGAGATAGTGTGGAGCATATAATACTTTCTCGAGATCTGAACATTTTGCAATAATTAATTTCCTCTCCATATCTCGAAGCCAGTCCTCGGCTTCAAGAGGCTTGTCAGTGTGAGAAAATGTTTGAGGACGTGTCTTCTGTAGCTCAGATAACTTGGAATGTTGCTGATACTGTCCATGATGATTCCCCATGTTGATGACTTGGTTCATCATCTCACGATGTTGTTGCTGACTCTGCTCATAAAGGCGACACATTTGTGAAAGTGCCGATTCACTGCCCTGTTGGTTTGACTGTCCCTGAGTGAACTCGTTGCTAGGTTGTGTATCATAATTTTCCTCTGGTGGAGTTGGCATGGAGTGTGTCCAAGGACGAGACATTTTTCACTCTGGGGATATATTTTTGTAAAACTCATAAGAAAAGCGGAAAGAGTTGCAAAAACAAATGCATAAATGCATAAAGCTGGCAGATAAAATTAAATACCCAAGCTTACTTAAGAAAAACAAATCGACTTGCGCACGGAGAAGGACTGCTCATTACATATCTTACACGCGGGCGGTAATTATACAATACACCATTCAGGATATGCGTACATAATCCTGACATGTTATTTAGGCTAGTGCACTTCTCCAGATCCTACATGATGCGCAAACAGGCTACTTCTCACAACCTACGTACATATCTTACAAAGCGGTACAATACATGGCAGCTAGGCGTACTCAGGCAGAGATGTTGATGACCTCCTTTGCCCTGCCGAGGGCGAGGCGTAGCGAGGTTGGGGACTCGACTTCCTCCTCGCTAATGGGCTCCATACGCGTGGTGTTGCGCAGAGTGGACGGAGCGGTTGCCAGGGGCGGAGCAACACGTACAGGAGTGGGCGCGAAGGGTGGTGCAGTGCGCGCTGGAGTGGGTGCAATGACTTGGTTGAATTCTTCGGTGGAAGGCAGGCGACGAGTAGGCGTAAAAGATGCTGAGGACGAGACCAAAGTCAGTGGCGGTGCGATGGGTAGGAACTCCCTCCTGTTGGCAGCACAGCCATGAACTGAGTCCATGCGGGTAGCTACGAAGTCGTCCACCAGGTTGTCGAAGGCTGCCTCCAGGGCCCGGAGATACTCAATGAGCATCTCAAAAGCCTCGTCTCGTTCTCCTCTGGGGCAGGAGTATGCGTAGTGACAGGTGTAAGGCACATGGCATGGAAGATAACGGTAACGACGAGTCTTCATCACGGGAAGGACATCCCTGAGACGAGCTATCGCCTCGCGGGCTGCCATCTGCATAGCATGCCTCTCCGTAGGCATGGCTCTTCCCATGAACCGGAAGCGGCGTAACTCACCACGCCCTCCCTTGAACTGCACCGCGGCCTGGTGCATGGTCAGACTGTCGTTGACTCGGTGCTGGCAGAGTGTGAAGACTGGGCGCACAGATGGCCCCATCGCAACCTGAACGATGAAGGAAAGAAGCTTGACGAACCCATCGGGCATGTTGGCAAAGGTCTGAGACTCGCAGCTGTTGTCGGCCATCTACAAAAGTAGGCAAAAATTCTGCATGGTCAGATCATAAATTTATGCTGACTGACAGAAAATGACTACAATTGCAAAAATATAAATTAGCTCTATCATGCTAATAACCAATTAGCGATCGCACCTAGTGGCTTCCTACAGTCAGCCTGGCTCTGGTACCAAGCTTGTCACGACCGGTTTTCCAATAAAAATATTTATTGAGAAACCAATCTTTTGAGTCCAGTATGAGAGAAATCCTCCTCACTGGTAGACAATTTCTTGATACAATAAGCCAGTAGCATAAAATATATTACAGGGTCGAACTACGGTTGCTCAACCAAATTATTACAAGCACGCCAATAATTATACATAATGGCGGACATGACACAATGGTGTGGGGGCATACTACTGACTCGAGGATAGGGCGGTGGTGGAAAAACACAGCAGGGAGAGAAATACAAGACTCTAAGTCTATCATCTCATCGAGCGTCGAGGTGAGGCTCGATGAATTTATTTGGTAGCGGAAGCGGATATAAAACAGTGACCAAATCCAGGGTCGCACGAGACTGACTGGGACTCCTCTAGGTGTTGGACTCGCTATCAAACTCTTCATCCATGAGATCGCCTTCGTCAGCATCTGGCCAAATCAACAAGCCAGTGAGTACTTTGAAAGTACTCGCAAGACAGTTCGGACGTAAGATATAACAAATGCATGCATGGTTGCGTCATGCTTAATTCACCAATGTACATTAAAAAATTAGCATAACAAGGTAAGAAAAAGGGAAACGATGGTAGTCCGCCTGAAACCCCAACAAAACATAAATAACTACCGATCGGGTGTCTGAAGCGACACCTCGAAAGGTGAACAAATAAATATAAGGAAATGATGCCACAGTCGGGCGTCTTAGCGACACCACATAAAGGGCTTAAAAAAGAAATACCACAGATGGATGTCGGGGCGACATCACAAAAAGGGCTTTAAAAGAAATGCCACAGTCGGACGTCGGGGCGACATCACAGAAAAGGCTTGAAAAGAAATGCCACAGTCGGACGTCGGGGCGACATCACAGAAAGGGCTTGAAAAGAAATGCCACAGTCGGACGTCGGGGCGACATCACAGAAAGGGCTTGAAAAGAAATGCCACAGTCGGACGTCGGGGCGACATCACAGAAAGGGCTTGAAAAGAAATGCCACAGTCGGACGTCGGCGCGACATCCCAGAAAGGGCTTTTATTCACAGGTAAATAATACTCATAATAAACATTTAATTCATAAGAATAAATGGGTTAGTCCATCCACAGGGATAATCATTTAACCGGAGTTAGCATTCGAGCGAATCACCGGAGTCTCTGCCATCAAAACTGACATTTGATTAGGATAAGATAATATCGACCTGGGACAGGGAATAGATGATTTGGAGGAATATATGACTCTGCAGAGTTTGTACAAAATTGTTCCCACAGCCAACGGATTTCCGTAGTCACGAAGGACTAGTTCCGTTTACGGTATTTCGGAAGAAAACACAGCTAACCAGTACACACCCATCCTACCTCTCAATGCTAGGAATCACCCTAGACATCGTCCAAGAAAAACTTTTGAGACGGGGAGATCACAATCTCGAATAGCATGGGATCAAATTTATATACGCGCGCTCTAAGGGGTGCCCCCCTCTCGGTCCCAACCGGAAACACCCATGCCCCCTGACCGGATGACTGGCTTTAATCCAGGGCCATGGAACCATCATCACGGCCTCTCCTTTTGGTGTGTACCAGGAAAGCGGTTTGCAACTTACTAAACCATATTCCTTACGGAAAACATGTGGTAGTACAGGGAAGGAAATGAGAGGAACTGGACCGATACGGTTTGACACTGAAGTCACATAGTCTGGCATAAGACTGGCATGCTACAACACTGCCATCTCACCCATCCTCATGCCAACACATGGCCATTCATACTCACATCCATCCACTTATGGATCATCGAACTCACTTACCTCATTATCGCATAAAATAACGTTCATCGATATGCTTCTCAGCATGCCGTAAAACTAACTAAATGCAAAACATGCCAAGACACTCATCATATCAAAAGTTCAAACATGCTTGCCTGGTTCAGAGTAGTCGGAGCCTAGCTCGGTGAAGTTCGCGGCTCCATCACCTCCTTCGGTATCTACGGTATAAAGAAAATATATGCGCTATCGTAAATACCAAGAGGTGCACAAAAAGTATTCCAAAAATTTCTCAAATAAATCTGATAAAAAACTAGACAAAATTTTAAAGAGAACAGAAAAAGAATCAATCAAAAATACTTTTCTGCTTAAAAGTTATAAGGGTTTTTGTCCAGGGACTCGTTTGTAATGAAACAGAAGATTTCCAGGGGCTAGCTTGTAAAACAGAAAACGCTTCGGCAGAAACTGCGCCAGCCCAAAGGGAAAACGTACTTTGCACGAAGGCGCTTCCAGAAAACGTTTCAACAGAGAGAGCAGAGAGGCTGACGGTGGGCTCCCACGCGTCAGGTTTAAACTTCAAAAAAAAAAGGGGGAACAACGAAGCTCGTCAGCGCCCGAGAGCCGCGGTGGTCGCCGGCGGCGATCCACGGCGAGGCAGGGGGATCGGATGGTACCTCCGTGCTCAGGACGCCATTCCGCGTCGGTTGGTGGTGGTGGTGGTCGCCGGTGAGTACCACGTCGACGGCGAGCTTTGCTCCGGCGGACGGTGGCTCGGGTGGTCGAGGAACTCGTCGGAGAGGGCTGCAGAGACCAAATTGACGAGGGGGTTAGGCTTCTGGTGGCTAGAGAGGGTAACGGACGGGGTTTGGGCGTCGGAGATGGCCTCACCGGAGCGAATCGCGGTGGAGGCAGAGGCGGATCAGGGCGGCCGGAGTTGGGGGAGGAGACCTCCTCGAGGTCCTCCGAGTGGCCTGGCGTGGTGTTGGTGAGGAGTGGGGATGAGGTGTGCACGAGGGTGAGCTCGGGGGCCCTTTTATAGGTGGCCCGAGGCGGTTGCCGTGAACGGGGATCTCCGGCGAGTGATTACGGCGGTGCCGTGGATGTGCAGGGGGATTAGGGGCTTGGGCATCGCCGTTGAGGTCCACCGGTCCCATTTAGGCGCTAAACGGGCTGGGGTTTGGCGTTAAGGGTGAGCTCGACGGAACGGGGGTGGCGCGGTCCGTCGGCGGCAGGGAGCACGTTCCGTGCTTGCCGGGCCACGGCGACGGTGCCACGGGCGTGCGCTGGCACGGCAGGGACACGCGGAGAGCCAAGGGGCTTTGGGCGGCGCTGAACGGTGTTCTGCCGTGGTGTGCCTTCTGTCGGCCGCCACGGGAGGTCCCGACGCTGCAGAAGACGCCGGCGAGGGCGGGCCAGCGTGCCACCGACGCCAGGAAGGCTCCACGCACGCGTGTGAAGCTCCGGACAAGAGGGAGATGCTGCGAGGAACGTGCCAAGTGCACTGTCTACGCGTGAGAGAAACTGACGAACGCAAACGACACTGAAACTGAATTTTTCTGAATTTTGAACAGCAGCAGTGCATGCAAGGTGTTCGAAAGAATGAAATTGGCCTCTGGAGATTTTTCCTTGAGCTGATTTTTGGTGGAGTGGCTTCTCATTGCTCAAGTAGGCTGCCTGAATTTTGGTGGAATTTTTGGGGGAGTGTAGATATGAATTTCATCAAATTTGGCAAATCTGGTCCAAACTTGCAGAGACTGAATTTTGAAAAATTTGAAAAGAGAAGGAGTGGATCAAGATGGTTCTGGGTTGTGGGTACCAAGGACTATCCAGGAGAGTTGGTTTGGGGTCCAAACTCACATGCAATAGGGTACTTGCTTTGAAACTCCCTCAGGCTCCAAATAATTTTCAGAATTGATTTGAGAGGAAAAATAATTAGAATAAAATCCAAAACTTGTTTGGATTAGTTGGGATAGAGAACTTAGGTTGATCACAAGGTGTAGGGGAGGTTTTGGAGGGGTTTTACCACATGGGCAAAAATGCCAAGTCAAGGATGGTTCCAAGATATGAAAATCCCCAAATTTTCATAGAGCTTCATTTTAAAATAAAACAAATTAAACTCCAAAAATGAATTTGAGAGAGAACCAACAGAGAAGAAGTTTCAAAAGATCAAACACCAAAGTTTGAAAAAAATAAAATCCTTGCCAAAGCAAAGGAAGTTTTTAAGTGGAAGGTTTTTCTGAAAAAGAAAAATTTTAAATAGCCTCTCCTCAAAAACCACAAAGTTTTTGATAAAAACCAAATAAAAATTTTGGAGTGTCACATTTATATAGACACCGGAGAGGGTTAGGGTTCCACAAAGTCGGTTACAATGGTAGGAGATCTAAATATCCGTATCGGCAAGCTTGCCTTCCACGCCAAGGAAAGTCCCTTTCGGACACGGGACGAAGTCTTCAATCTTGTATCTTCATAGTCCAGGAGTCCGGCTGAAGGTATGGTCCGGCTATCCGAACACCCCCTAATCCAGGACTCTCTCAAGGACTATGGAAATGTTTCTCGGTTATGGAGGTGATAAAGAGTTCATCGTAAAAGGTTACGTCGATGCAAGCTTTAACACTAATCCAAATGACTTAGAGTCTCAATCTGGATACATATTGAAACTGGGAGCAATTAGCTAGAGTAGCTCCATGCAGAGTATTGTAGACATAGAAATTTGCAATATACATACGTATCTGAATGTCACAGACCCATTGACTAAACTTCTCTCACAAGCAAAACATGATCAAACCTTAAGTACTCTTTGGGTGTTAATCACATAGCGATGTGAACTAGATTATTGACTCTAGTAAACCCTTTGGGCGTTGGTCACATGGCGATGAGAACTATGGGTGTTAATCACATGACGATGTGAACTATTGGTGTTAAATCACATGGGGATGTGAATTAGATTGTTGACTCTAGTGCAAGTGGGAGACTGAAGGAAATATGCCCTAGAGGCAATAATAAAGTTGTTATTTTATATTTCCTTATTCATGATAAATGTTTATTTGTCATGCTAGAATTATATTGATTGGAAGCCTAAATACATGTGTGAATACATAGACAAACACTGTGTCCCTAGTGAGCCTCTACTTGACTAGCTCGTTGATCAAAGATGGCTAAGGTTTCCTAACCATGGACATGAGTTGTCATTTGATAACGGGATCACATCATTAGGAGAATTATGTGATGGACAAGACCCATCCGTTAGCTTAGCATATTGATCGTTCAGTTTTATTGCTATTGTTTTCTTCATGTCAAATACATATTTCTTTGTCTATGAGATTATGCAACTCCCGGATACCGATGGAATGCCTTGTGTGCTATCAAACGTCACAACTAACTGGATGATTATAAAGATGATCTATAGGTATCTCCGAAGGTGTTTGTTGAGTTGGCATATATCGAGATTAGGATTTGTCACTCCGAGTATCGGAGAGGTGTCTCTGGGCCCTCTCGATAATACACATCATAAGAAGACTTGCAAGCAAAGTGACTAATGAGTTTTTTACAGGATGATGTATTACAGAACGAGTAAATAGACTTGCCAGTAATGAGATTGAACTAGGTATGAAGATACCGACAATCCAATCTCGGTCTAGTAACGTACCGATAGAGAAAGGGAATAACGTATGTTGTCATAACGGTTCAACCGATAAAGATCTTCATAGAATATGTAGGAGCCAATATGAGCATCCAGGTTCCGCTATTGGTTATTGGCCGAAGAGGTGTCTCGGTCATGTCTACATAGTTCTCGAACCCATAGGGTCCGCACGCTTAACGTTCAATGATGATATTATATTATATGAGTTATGTGATTTGGTGACATAATGTTGTTCGGAGTATTGGATGAGATCACGAACATGATGAGGAGTCTCGAAATGGTCGAGAGGTAAAGATTGATATATAGGACAACAGTATTCGGACACCGGAAGTGTTCCGGAGTGTATCAGGTAATTATCGGAGTACCTGGGGGTTATCGGAACCCCTGGGGGGAAGATATGGGCCATATGCACGCGCCCTTAGTCAGGAGGCTGAATTTGAGAAGGAAAAAGGGGGGTTCGGACCCCCTTCCTTTCTCTCTTTCCCCTTCCCTTTTCTCTCCGATGATATATGGAGGGGGGCACCACTTGGGAAACCCCAAGTAGGATCTGGATCCTACTTGGGGCGCCCCTTGGCTGCCTCTCCTCCCCTCCCACCTATATATATGTGGGGAGGGGGGCTCCTAGAACACACAACATCAATTGTTAGCCGTGTGCGGTGCCCCCCTCCACAGTTTACAGCCCCGGTCATATTCTCGCGGTGCTTAGGCGAAGCCCTGCGTGGATCACTTCACCATCACCGTCACCACGCCGTCGTGCTGACGGAACTCAACTACTTCCTCGACATCTTGCTAGATCAAGAAGACAAGGGACATCACCGAGATGAACGTGTGCAGAACTCGGATGTGCCGTACATTCGGTACTTGATCGGTCGGAGCTAGAAGAAGTTTGACTACATCAACCGCGTTGCCAAACGCTTCCGCTTACGGTCTACAAGGGTACATGGACACACTCTCCCCCTCGTTGCTATGCATCTCCATGGATAGATCATTGTGTGTGCGTAGAATTTTTTGTTTTCCATGCAATGTTTCCCAACAGTTTTTCCCTCTCTATCTTGTTGTGGTGAATTAAGTTTTTACCTTTGAGATTTCACTATTATCGGATTGAATACTTTTTGGATTTGAGAACACTTGGTGTATGTCTTGCATGTGGATACCCGTGGTGACAATGGGGTGTGCTAATGATTCACTTGATGTCTGTTTTGGTACTCAACTCGCGGATTCCCGAGGTGACTTTGGGGTAATCTATGCGTAGGGGTTGATGCATGTTTTCATCCTAGTTTCTCCAGTAGAAATCTTGGGGCACTCTTTGAAGTTCTTTGTGGATTGAATATTATGAATCTGAAGTTGTTTGATGCATATTGAATAATCAACTCATGGATACTTGTGGTGACATTGGAGTATCTAGGTGACATTAGAGTTGGTTGATGTGTATCATATGGTGTTATTTTAGTACGAACTCTAAGGCTATTTGTGACACTTATAAGAATAACTCAATAGATTGACCGGAAAGGATAAATTTGAGGTGGTTTTGTACCCTACAAACAATTTCATCTTATGTTCTCTACTATTGATAGGAACTTTGGAGTGACTCTTTGTCGCACGTTGAGGGATTGTTATATGATTCAATTATGTTAGCATTGTTGAGAGATTGCACTAGTGAATGTATGAACCTTGTTGTTTTCAAGCATTGTTATGCCATTTGTTCTTTGTTTTATCATTTGCTACCTTGTTGTTTTTATATTTTTAGATTACAAAAACCTATATCTACTATCATCACTACACTTTTATCACCATCTCTTCACTAAACTAGTGCATCTATACAATTTACCATTGTATTGGGTGTGTTGGGGACACAATAGATTTCTTGTATATGATTGCAGGGTTGTTTGAGAGAGACCATCTTCATCCTACGCCTCCCACAGATTGATAAACCTTAGTTCATCCACTTGAAGGAAAATTGATATTGTCCTACAAAACTCCGCGCTTCGAGGCCCAAGACGAGTCTACAAGAACAAGTTGTGTAGTAGACATTAGAGCGTCGGTGGCGGGAGACTATTTTTCGGTATCTAGAATTGGCAGGATGCCTGGTGGTGGGAAGGGCGGTGGTGGTGGCAATGGGGCACCGCCGCATGGCTCTGCCCTGTTGATGGCAGGAGGAAGGCATACGGGCGGTGGCCGAGCAGAGAGAGCTGCAATTTTGCAAAAAAAACTTTGTTGATCGAACAATATATGACCAGAGCCCAGGTAGACCGGTTACTTTTCAATAGCCCCTGGTTGTGGAGTAAGTGCTAGAAAAAGTAATAAAAATGGGTCTTTCCATTTTTCATCCAAAGCAGACCACATTGGATGCACAATGCCCAAGTTTCATGAATTTTCAAGCTTTATTTCTGTATTTCATCCATTTAGTGAATTTCTAGAGATTTATGAAAACTTGCTCAAATTTGAACAACAACCGTGGTGTATGTATGTCCTGAAAATTGGAAAAAGTCATGTTTAGCATTTGAATTGGTGGTGTAGGTTCTTGGAACAACAAAAGTTGAAATTCCCAACCATCTAGTAGGAATGGTCAACCTTGCAAGTTTGACCTCATTTTGAGAAAATGAAAGAAAATGAAAAAAGCCTCAAAAAAATGAAATCCTTGTGCATGGAGCCCTCTTGTGTGAGCTAGTTACTGGAGAAAATCATAGCCTCGCAATACCACAAGTTAAAAAACTTCACAAATGGCCTATCTTGTATGAAGTTGCATGGATTTCAAGGCATATGCTCATGGCCATGGCCAAATCGATGTCATAGTTCATGATAACAAGTCCAATTTCGACACAACCATGGGTGTTACCATTCTGGACAATGTTTGCATAGCAATTAGAATTTTTTTGGAATATTTTTTTCATTTTTCAAGTGCGAGAAATTACTTTTTTGTGAAGTAAGTGCGTGAAATAAGTTATAAAATTGGGTCTTTCTATTTTTCATCCAAATTAGACCACATTGGATGCACACTGCCCAAGTTTCATGAATTGTCTAGTTTTATTTCTATACTTCATCCATTTACTGAATTTCTAGAGATTTATCAGAACTAGCTCAAATTTGAACTACAAGTGCCATGTATATATGTCCTGAAAATTGGCAAAAATAATGTTTACCTTTTGAATTGGTCGTATAGGCACTGGGCACAACAAAAGTCGAAATTCCCAACCATATGGTAGGATTGGTTAACGTTGCAAGTTTGACCTCATTTTAAAAAAAAACAAGTAAAATGAAAAAACCCTCAAAAAATGAAATCATTGTCCATGGATCCCTGTTGTGTGAACTTGTTACTGGAAAAAAATCGTAGACTTGCAATACCACAAGTTCGAAAAAAAAACTTCATAAAATGGCTTATCTTGTATGAAGTTGCATGGCCATGGCCAAATCCATGGCACAATTCATGATAACATATCTAGTTTTATAACTTATTTCAGGCACTTACTTCACAAAAAAGGTTTATTTATTTTCAGGATATAATATTATTTTTCCATTTTCCAAGTGCCAGAAATGACCTTTTTGTGAAGTAAGTGCCTGAATTAAGTTATAAAATTTGGTCTTTCCATGTTTGATCCAAAGTAGACCACATTGGATGCACACTGCCCAAGTTTCATGAATTACCTCATTTTATTTCTATATATAATCCATTTACCTAATTTCTAGAGATTGATCAGAACTAGCTCAAATTTGAACTACAAGTGTCATGTATGTATGTCATGAAAATTGGCAAAAATAATTTTTACTTTTGAATTGGTGGTATAGGCACTGGGCACAACAAAAGTTGAAATTCCCAACCATCTCGTAGGATTGGTCAACATTGCAAGTTTGACCACATTTTGAAAAAAATTAAAGAAAATGAAAGCCTCAAAAAATGAAATCCTTGTGCATGGAGCCCTTTTGTGTGAACTAGTTAGTGGGAAAAATCATGGACTTTGCAATACCACAAGTTTGAAAAAAGAAACCTTCACAACGTAAATTCCTTGTTCATGGATCCCATTTTAGGTAAGTTTTGCATGTTTTTGTTGTTGGTAAGTTTTAGGTGTATGCTATTTTTGGTAAGTTTTGCATGTTTTTGCTATTTTAGTTAAGTTTTGCATGATGCACACATGCAAAAACCCTCTAAACTTACAAAATACAAAATTTAGCATACACCGCTTGATTAAGCATGTTCAAATAACATAATTGTTCTCATTTAATGATGGGCATCCACATGTCAGATCCTCATCACTTGCTAGAAGGGGTGGGAGGCGCTTAACATGGCGAGTCACGCGCTCACAGGAGCGTTCAGCATTCTGCTCAAACTGAGTCGAGAGCTCATACTCCTCCACCACAAATGGGGTAGTCTTGTAGCCTGGCTGGGCCTCCAAGCTGAGCAGTGGTAGATGTTCCCTGGCATCAGCATCGATGTTAAGGAAATGGCACCTACGAGATCAGGCGGATCCCTTCTACGGGTTGGCAGTGAAGAGGGGTGCGCAAAGAGAAGATCTAACGATCAACACGAGGGATTTTTTACCCAGGTTTGGGCCGCTGAGAAGCATAAAACCCTAGTCCTGCTTTTTGTGTATTTCAGTGTTCTTGAGCTTCGGCTAGCTGCTACTGTTGGATCACGGGTTCCGACAAACCCTTAAGGTTCGAACTCTGGGGTGCGTGCAAAGTTCTTTCCCTCCTGCCGATCTACGCCCTAGCTCGCTAAGGTCTCACGGACGAACTCGACGCGCTCGCAACACAAAGACACAAGGTTTATACTGGTTCAACCCACCGTTGTGGTGTAATACCCTACTCCAGTGTGGTGGTGATAGATTGCCTCTTGGGCTGATGAAGAACAGTACAAGGGGAAGAACAGCCTCCTGAGGTTGAGGTGTTATTGTGCTTGGTGTGGCTAAAGGTTCGCCTATGATTCGATCAGATCCTCCCCCTTTGGTGGTGGCTAGTCCTACTTATATAGGCCCCGGTGCTCTCCCCGAATATTGAGAGGGAAGGGAGCCAACAACGGTGGCCAATTTGAAAGGGGACAACTAGTACAAGCTATCTAGACAAAAGGTGGTCTTCGCCTGCCAAAGGTTCTGGTGGTGACGCCGTCCTGGGCTCCATGGTGACTGTTGTCCTTCTGGTCTTGGTCTCGTTGCACTGGTATGGAAACCTTTGCCTGATGCCTCGGTACTCCGCGCCTGTGCTTGCCCCCTTGGCACCAAATAGGAAACAAGGACACTGCGCGCGCTGGTGCCTGCCTGGTGTCGATCGTCATGGCTCATGTCACGAGAGCCTCGCGAGGTTCGCCCTGCCTTGATATCTCCACTCCTCGCGAGGCAGCCTCGTGAGGCCGCTCCTGAGGAGGTCTCGTGTCGTCCGCCTCGCGAGGCATGGCCCCTCACGAGGGTCTTGAGTGCCTTGATGATGATGGGCCGTACAGACGTGCCAGCACAGCCACGCCATGGGCCGCAGGCAGGCAAGTCTGGGGACCCCCGTTCCCAGAACGCCGACAGTAGCCCCTGGGCCCAAGGCGCGCTCGGGCTTGGCTTCGAGGCGAAGCCAAAGGATCAAGCGCGGAGCACCGCGGGCCCCAAAAGCCTGCGGCCTCGGTTGACGCATGGCGGTTGATTGGTCGTGGGCGTCTCCGCTTCCCCATGCTGCCTCGGCAACTGCTCGACTTGACAAGTCCCTGCGACATGCAAGGAAAATCATCATTACCTGTGATCATGGGAGGCGCCGGTTGGCCTTTTTCCGCTATATAAATGGGGAGGTGGGCGGAGCCCCAGTCGCTCATCTCTTGTTGGTTCACTTGCTTCTTCCTCCTTGCTCCACCGCTTGCAGCAATGGCGCCGCCGAAGAGGTTTTCCGCCACGGAGAAGGGCAAGGCCCCTCAGGAGGGACCTGGCACCCCGGCGAGAAAGCGAGGACGTGGTCGTCCCCGCAAGCATGCCGCGACCCCCGTCGTGGCCCCCAGCTCTCGGGGTGGCGCCGCAGTGCGCGGCAGGAGTTGCTCTGGTTGCGACAATCCTGTCGACGAGAGGAGACGCACCGTGGTTGCGCGACCTCCCCGACCGCGGTTCCATGCGTCAGAGGTGCTGCCGGAGTTCGTTGTCTGGTCGGAGGATCCGGCCGGCAGCTGGCTCCAACTCCCCCGCTTCCTTGCCGACGAGCTGCCGGCCTCCGGTCCAGGCAGGCTCTGGCTGCAGGCAGACGGTTGCTGCAGCCGAGCTTCTTGGGTCACGGTCGAGGTCTCTGTCGCGAGCAACATTGCTCTGGCCCGCGGTTGGCAGACGTTCGCCCGCGCGCGTGGCCTGGGTGGCCGGTGCACCCTCCTCCTCACGAGGCGTTTACTTCCTCGTGTCCATCTTGACCTTGTGGTCTGCGATTGCTCAGGAACTGCGAAAAAATTCGTTAAGGAGTTTTGCCAGGAGATTTGCCGTTCACCCAAGCCTTGACCCGGCGCCTTGTATCGCGGTACCCGTGGGGCACAGATTAGGAGAGATGCACCAGCTTTCGGGCTTGAACGAGGGTGGCTCGCGAGGAGGCAGAGAGAAGAAAAACGCTCGCGAGGGCCCTACCTAGCCCCCCTCGTGAGGTATGCGAGAGAGAGAAAACACGAGCGAACCAGAGCCGGAAAATGCGGTAAGAGGCGAGGGAATCGAATCAGCAAGGAACACCAAAGGCAAACTTCGACTAAGGAAAAGCGAGCAAACTACGGAAAGCAAATGAAAAGCCGCGTCCGGCACCTAATCTAGTCTTCAAGTCTTCTCACTAGCGCGGAGCTAAGTGCTGCCACTAGGCGTGGGAGGGAGCCCCAGGGCCTAAGGCCGGCACTCCTGAGACTCCAGGGCGTGTACAGCCCCACTCATTATTACGTGAGAGTGTCACGGGCGGCGATTCTTCACAGGCACCGGGCCTTCTTCACAGACTCTGGGCCTTGCTTCATGGGTAGAACCTCCGGAGGTGCTAGATGTTCCAGGCGTTCTGGATAGGTATCCCGTCCTACGTCTCTAGGCGCGCGGCGCCAGACCTGGAGACATGGACGACCCTGAACGGGCCCTCTCACAAGGGTGAAAGCTTGTGCAGCCCTTCCCTGGAGAGGACCTGCCTCAGGACGAGGTCGCCCACCTCGAGCGTCCTGGAGCGGATGTTGCGGCAGTGGTATCGCCGCAGTGCCTGCTGGTACCTTGCCTCTCTCAGTGCAGCTTCGCGATGACGTTCCTCCCCCAGCACGAGGTCCATCCCCTGCGTGGCGTCCTTCTATGTTTCATCGAACGCCAGGACCCATGCGGAGCGATGCCTAACCTCGTGAGGAAGGACTACTTCAGCTATGTAGACAAGGAAGAATGGGGTCTCGCCTGTTGGTTTGGTGGCGGTGGTGCGGATATACCATAGCACGGACTGGAGCTCGTCGTGCCAGCCCCTACCACAGGCCTTGAGCTTCTTCCTGAAGGTCCTGGCCTTGAGGCCTCTCAGGACCTCCGCGTTGGTGTGTTGGGCCTGACCATTGCTCCTGGGGTGCTCCACCGAAGCGTAGCAGATCTGCGTTCCAGGGTTAGCACAGTATGTTTTGAAAAAGTTACTAGTGAACTGCAAGCCATTATCTGTGATGATGCAGTTGGGGACCCTGGAGCGACTCACGAGGCCCTTGATGAACTTGACAGCCGAGCCAGCTGGGATGGTACGGACAGCTTCCACTTCCGCCCACTTGGTGAACTTGTCAATGGCAACATAGAGGTAACGGTAGCCCCCAGGCACTCGAGGGAACGGGCCCAAGATGTCCAGCCCCCAGACCGCGAACGGCCACATGAGTAGAATGGTCTGGAGGCCCTAAGCCGGCTGACGAATTTGCTTGGCGTGGAACTGGCAGGCTTCGCACGACTTCACCAACTCAGCTGCATCATTGAGCGCAGTGGGCCAGTAGAACCCACTGCGGAATACCTTGCCGACGAGGGTCCATGATGACGAGTGGTGCCCGCAGTCCCCCCGTGTATGTCAGTTAGCAGCTCCTTCCCCTGGTCCCTAAAAATGCAGCGCATGGAAACATCGTTTGGCCCCTTCCTGTACAACTCACCATCCTGGATGCAGTATGTCGTGGCTTGTCGAACCACACGCTCTCCATCTTCCTCCTTCCCTGGCAGCGCCCCTTGCACCAGATATTCCTTGAATTCCCTGGTCCAGGATCACTCGTGAGGTTCGAGTGCCAAGAGCAAGCAAGCTCTTGAGGTCAGGCCATAGGCCGGGGCTCCTGTGGCAGGAGGCTGTGGGAGCTCCTCCCGAGGCTGAGCAGTGCTTGCAGGTGGTGGTGTCGCCGATGGCTTGAAGAGTCATTCCTCAAAGACACCGGGCTCTTGTGGCTACCGCTTGGATGCTCTCTTGGCAATGTCGTCGGCTTCCTTATTGGTGCTCCAGGGCACGTGCTATAGCTCCAGTCCCAAGAACTACTTCTCCATCTTGCGCACCTCCGCGAGGTATGCCTCCATGTGCTCGTCCTTCGGCTCGTATACTTTGTTGGAGAAGTTAACGAGGAGCTGCGAGTCGCCTCTAACGGTAAGGCGCTTAACCCCCAGAGCTGTCGCGGCCTTCAGGCCAGCTATGAGGCCTTCGTATTCTGTGATGTTGTTGGAGACCTTCTCGCCATGCTGAAAGCAGAGCTGCACAGCGTAGTAGAGCTTATCCTGAGTGGGCGAGATGAGTACTGCTCCAGCCCCCGCGCCTTGGTGCACGAAGGCGCCATCGAAGTACAGGACCCAACCATCTGGTGCCTCACTTCCTGGCGAGGTGGACCGGTCTTCGCCTACTTCAAGTGTCGGGACGTCTGTCCATTCCGCCACAAAATCAGCGAGCGCGGCTCCCTTGATGACCCTGGTAGTGCTGAACTCTAACTGGAATGCTTGTAGCTTGATGTTCCACTCGGCGACCCTTCCAGCAGAATTGGGGCTCCTGAGCACCCTCTGTAATGGGTAGGCTGATACAACCTTGATGGGGTGCTAATACGTCTCCAACGTATCTATAATTTTTTATTGCTCCATGCTATATTATCTACTATTTTGGACATTATTGGGCTTTATTATCCACTTTTATATTATTTTTGGGACTAACCTATTAACCGGAGGCCCAACCCAGAATTGATGTTTTTGCCTATTTTAGGGTTTCGAAGAAAAGGAATATAAAACGGAGTCCAAACGGAATGAAACCTTCGGGGACGTGATTTTCTCAATGAACAATACCCGGAAGACTTGGACCCTACGTCAAGACACAAAAGAGGAGGCCACAAGGTAGGGGGCGCGCCTCCCCCCCCCCCCAAGGCGCGCCCTCCACCCTCATGGGCCCCCTCTTGCTCCACCGACGTACTCCTTCCTCCTATATATACCTACGTACCCCCAAACGATCACACGCGGAGCCAAAACCCTAATTCCATCGCCGTAACTTTCTGTATCCACGAGATCCCATCTTGGGGCCTGTTCCGGAGCTCCGCCGGAGGAGGCATCGATCATGGAGGGCTTCTACATCATCACCATAGCCCCTCCAATGAAGTGTGAGTAGTTCACCTCAGACCTACGGGTCCATAGTTATTAGCTAGATGGCTTCTTCTCTCTTTTTGGATCTCAATACAATGTTCTCCCCCTCTCTTGTGGAGATCTATGCGATGTAATCTTCTTTTTGCGGTGTGTTTGTTGAGACCGATGAATTGTGGGTTTATGATCAAGTCTATCTATGAATAATATTTGAATCTTCTCTGAATTCTTTTATGTATGATTGGTTATCTTTGCAAGTCTCTTCGAATTATCAGTTTGGTTTGGCCTACTAGATTGATCTTTCTTGCAATGGGAGAAGTGCTTAGCTTTGGGTTCAATCTTGCGGTGTCCTTTCCCAGTGACAGTAGGGGCAGCAAGGCACATATTGTATTGTTGCCATCGAGGATACCAAGATGGGGTTTTCATCATATTGCATGAGTTTATCCCTCTGCATCATGTCATCTTGCTTAAGGCGTTACTCTGTTTCCATTAACTTAATACTCTAGATGCATGCTGGATAGTGGTCGATGAGTGGAGTAATAGTAGTAGATGCAGGCAGGAGTCGGTCTACTTGTCTCGGACGTGATGCCTATATACATGATCATACCTAGATATTCTCATAACTATGCTCAATTTTGTCAATTGATCAACAGTAATTCGTTCACCCACCATAGAATACCTATCCTCTTGAGAGAAGCCACTAGTTAAACCTATGGCCCTCGGGTCTATCTTCATCATATTAATCTTCCAATATTTGGTTATTTCCTTTGCTTTTTTACTTTGCTTTTATTTTACTTTGTAGCTTTATCATAAAATACCAAAAATATTATCTTATCATATCTATCAGATCTCACTCTCGTAAGTGGCCGTGTAGGGATTGATAGCCCCTTATCGTGTTGGTTGCGAGGATTTATTTGTTTTGTGCAGGTACGAGGTACTCGCGCGTAGCCTCCTACTGGATTGATACCTTGGTTCATAAAAACTGAGGGAAATACTTATGCTACTTTGCTGCATCATCCCTTCCTCTTCGGGGAAAACCAACGCAGTGCTCAAGAGGTAGCAAGAAGGATTTCGGGCGCCGTTGCTGGGGAGTCTACGCAAAAGTCAATATACCAAGTACCCATCACAATCCCTATGTCCCGCATTACATTATTTGCCATTTGCCTCTCGTTTTCCTCTCCCCCACTTCACCCTTGCCGTTTTATTCGCCCTCTCTCTCTCTCTCTATCCTCCCTCTCTTCCTCTATTTGCCTCTTTTTGCCCGCTTGCTCTTTGTTTGCTTGTGTGTTAGTTTGCTTGCTTGTCACGATGGCTCAAGATAATACTAAATTGTGTGAGTTTACCAATACCAGCAACAATGATTTTATTAGCACTCCGATTGCTCCTCTTACCGATGCTGAATCTTGTGAAATTAATACTGCTTTGTTGAATCTTGTCATGAAAGATCTGTTTTCCGGCCTTCCTAGTGAAGATACCGCTACCCATCTAAATAGCTTCGTTGATTTGTGTGATATGCAAAAGAAGAAATATGTGGATAACGATATTGCTAAATTGAAGCTATTACCTTTTTTGCTTAGAGATCGTGCTAAAGCTTGGTTTTCGTGTTTGCCTAAAAATAGTATTGATTCATGGAATAAGTGCAAAGATGCTTTTATCTCTAAGTATTTTCCTCCCGCTAAGATCATCTCCCTTAGAAACGATATTATGAATTTTAAGCAACTTGATCATGAACATGTTGCACAAGCTTGGGAGAGGATGAAATTAATGATACGTAATTGCCCTACTCATGGTTTGAATTTGTGGATGATTATAAAAAAAATTATGCTGGATTGAATTTTGCTTCTAGAAATCTTTTAGATTCGGCCGTAGGAGGCACTTTTATGGAAATCACTTTAGGAGAAGCTACTAAACTCCCAGATAATATTATGGTTAATTATTCTCAATGGCATACTGAAAGATCCACTAATAAAAAGGTGCATGCGATAGAAGAAATTAATGTCTTGAGTGGAAAGATGGATGAACTTATGAAATTATTTGCTAGTAAAAGTGTTTCTTCTGATCCTAATGATATGACTTTGATTGAGAATAATAATGAATCTATGGATGTGAATTTTGTTTGTAGGAACAATTTTGGTAACAACGCATTATCCTAGGCCTTATCCTAGTAATCCCTCTAATAATTATGGTAATTCCTACAACAATTCTTATGGAAATTATAATAAGGTGCCCTCTGATTTTGAATCTAATATTAAAGAATTTATTACTTCGCAAAAGAATTTAAATGCTTTGATTGAAGAAAAATTGCTTAAGATTGATGAGTTGGCTAGGAACGTTGATAGAATTTCTCTTCATGTTGATTCTTTGAAACTTAGATCTATTCCACCTAAGCATGATATCAATGAGTCTCTCAAAGCCATGAGAATTTCCATTGATGAGTGCAAAGAAAGAACCGCTAGGATGCGTGCTAAAAAAGATGCCTTTATAAGAGCGTGTTCCTCTAGTTCCTATGAAAATAAAGATGAAGATCTAAAAGTTATTGATGTGTCCACTATTAAATCTTTGTTTTGCAATATGAATCTTAATAATGATGGGACTGAATATGATCCACCTTTACCTAGAAGGCGTTCCAAGAATTCGGAGTTCTTAGATCTTGATGCTAAAATTGATGAAAGTGGAATCGAAGAAATTAAAACCCTAGATATTGCTAAACCCAGTATTTTGGATTTCAAGGAATTTAATTATGAAAATTTCTCTTTGATTGATTGTATTTCCTTGTTGCAATCCGTGCTAAATTCTCCTCACGCTTATAGTCAAAATAAAGCATTCACTAAACATATCGTTGATGCCTTGATGCAATCTTATGAAGAAAAACTTGAATTGGAAGACTCTATCCCTAAAAAACTTTATGATGAGTGGGAACCAATTATTAAAATGAAAATTAAAGATCATGAGTTTTATGCTTTATGTGATTTGGGTGCTAGTGTTTCCACGATTCCAAAGACTTTGTGTGATTTGTTAGGTTTCTGTGATTTTGATGATTGCTCTCTAAACTTGCACCTCGCGGATTCCACTATTAAGAAACCTATGGGAAGAATTAATGATGTTATTATTGTTGCAAATAGGAATTATGTGCCTGTAGATTTTATTGTTCTTGACATAGATTGCAATCCTTCATGTCCTATTATTCTTGGTAGACCTTTCCTTAGAACGATTGGTGCAATTATTGATATGAAGGAAGGAAATATTAGATTCCAATTTCTGTTAAGGAAAGTCAAGGAACACTTTCCTAGAAATAAAATTAAATTACCTTATGAATCTATTATGAGAGCCAGTTATGGATTAACTACCAAAGATGGCAATACCTAGATCTATCCTTGCTTTTTATGCCTAGCTAGGGTCGTTAAACGATAGTGCTTGTTGGGAGGCAACCCAATTTTATTTTTATTCCTTTCCTTTTGATCCTGTTTAGTAATAAATAATTTATTTAGACTCTGCTTAGGTTGTGTTTTTTGTGTTTAATTAGTGTTTGTGCCAAGTAGAACCGTTGGGAAGACTTGGGGAAAGTCTTGGTATCTTGCTGTAAAACACAGAAACTTTAGTGCTCACGAGAACTGCTGCCATTTTTATTTGGAAAGTGCTATTTAGTTAATTATTTTTGAAGATGATTAATAAACAAATTCCTCACGTCCAGAAATTTATTTTAGAATTTTTGGGGTTCCATATCTTGCGCTAGCTACATATTACTACAGACTGTTCTGTTTTTTGTCAGATTCTGTTTTTCGTGTGTTGTTTGCTTATTTTGATGAATCTATGGCTAGTAAAATAGTTTATAAACCATAGAAAAGTTGGAATACAGTAGGTTTAACACCAATATAAATAAATAATGAGTTCATTACTGTACCTTGAAGTGTTCTTTTGTTTTCTTTCGTTAACGAAGCTCACGAGATTTTCTACTTTGAGTTTTGTGTTGTGAAGTTTTCAAGTTTTGGGTAAAGATTTGATGGATTATGGAACAAGGAGTGGCAAGAGCCTAAGCTTGGGGATGACCATCGCACCCCCAAGAGAATCGAAGGACACCTAAAAGCCAAAGCTTGGGGATGCCCCGGAAGGCATCCCCTCTTTTTGTCTACTTCTATCGGTAACTTTACTTGGAGCTATATTTTTATTCACCACATGATATGTGTTTTGCTTGGAGCGTCTTGTATTATTTGAGTCTTTATTTTATAGTTTATCACAATCATATTTTCTGTACACACCTTTTGATAGAGCCATACATGATTTGTAATTTGTTAGAATACTCTATGTGCTTCGCTTATATCTTTTGAGTTATATAGTTTTTTGCTCTAGTACTTCACTTATATCTTTTAGAGCACGGTGGTGGATTTGTTTTATAGAAACTATTGATCTCTCATGCTTCACTTAGATTATTTGAGAGTCTTAAATAGCATGGCAATTTTCTTAAATAATCCTAATATACTAGGTGTCGTGGTTTTGTCACGGCAGATGTCCTAGAGAAAGGACTTAGTCGTGGAGCCATCGCAACGGGTTAGCTTGAAGCGGTTAAAGCGGACACAGGGACGCAAGAGAGTTTATACTAGTTTGGCCCCTTCGATGAAGGTAAAAGCCTACGTCTAGTTGTGATGGAATTGATGGGGTTTCGATGACTAGGGAGCAAACAAGCTTCGCCTAAGTCTCGAGTTGTTGTCTCTCCTCCTGATCCGCTGCTGGGTCGTCCCCTTATATACTCGGGTGACGCCCGTCGGTTTACAGAGTCCCAATACCGGCTCATAGATGTGTCCGGTTTGGTCTCTACTTATTCCTAACTTACAATACAAGTTAACTATCAACGTCGGTTTATGGCTACAGGCCTTGAACCGACCATGGGCCTTGAGCCCTCATCTGCCTTGTCGGGCTTTAACATATTTAACTACTATCGAGGTTAACCCGGCCCAGATAGGCCGGTTTACGCCCAGTAGTAATATCCCCAGCATTAGGCCCCAGATTGATCTGAACATGTTCATGTCAATCCTTTAGCAAAAATCTTCATCTTCAATATCTTCTTGTAGTTTATTGAACCACCGTGATGTCATCTTCTCTGGTCGTTGTAAACCGGCGTGACGTCACCTGTTATAAAGGACTTTAATAGGTCTGCGACAATTAAGGCGACATCTTCGTTTCCAAACCCTCGGCCCCTTGATTTTCGCGCCTGACTCCTGTCCCTTGCCTTATAAATAGGACCGAAGGGTCATTTCTTTTTCCCCTCCGTGCCCTTCTCCTTCGTCTTCCTCGCGTCACCCAGCTTCGTAGCTCCGCCGCCACCATCAACCTCTGCATCAACCTTGGCCGTTGCATCAACCTGGGCGCACCAGAGTACCGTGGCAACCTTCCACGTCTTTCTCATCTCCAGTAAGCCTTCTGTTCTTTTCAACACAGATCTGTTCTAGGGTTTCATGTTCTTCTAGTGTCCATCGCCTGTTCCGTGTTCATACTATAGCTCCTAGATGCATCTGTGAATCCTTGCTCTGTGTAGCGGTAGGTTTTAGCATCCGCCTTCAGTTTCATGCCTCAAGACCATAGATATATATGTATCTCTGCACATGATTCAGTACTGTTCTTTTTTGAACCTTGAATATTTTCCTTCCTTTCTGAACTTGCTTCAGATCCGTTGCTGTAGAGAAGTCTTGTGAAATCTGTTTCTGTAAACTTACTCATCTGCTTCAATGTTTAGACCAGGCGGTTTAACTTTGTAGAAAAATTTGCCAAACCGGTATATACCATTAGTCCCCTTGTTGAACCGCCAGTTGTCGTTGCTTCATAAAACTCCGGTTTAGATAGATCTGTCTCCGGTTTAACATTGTACATAGCAATGTACCTTAATCAATGCATTTTTGAACCGGGATCATCTACCTGGTAGATTTCATCATGGCCAAGCAAGTATATGAGTGCAACTGGGTTCCTTCTCGCGTCACAGAGGCTGAACTGAACGATTTAGTCCTGATCGGCGCCTTAGGCAGCAAAGATACCATCCATTGGAGGGCTCCTGGCAAAGAATGCCCTCCCACACCTCAAGAAGGAGAGGTCGTTGTTTTCTTAGATCACTTAGCCCGGGGCTTTAAGCCGCCCGGTTCTAAATTTTACCGGGACATGTTAGCCGATTTTCAACTCCATCCACAAGATACTGGCCCCAACTCTGTTACAAACATGTGTCACTTCCAAGTGCTCTGTGAGGCGTTCTTTCAAGAGGAGCCCACAGTGGAATTTTTCAGAGACTGTTTCCATCTAAACTGCCGTACTGAATTTACTGACGGCTCCAATACGGAGTTGGCTGGCGTGGCGATTCAGAAAAGGAAAGAAGTCACATACCCTCATGCCAAACTACACAGCCACCCCAAAGAGTGGAATCAAACATGGTTCTATTGCAAAGACACCTCCCCTGCTGGTGAAAATCCCTTGCCTGGCTTTCGTCCAGAGCGGCTCAGCAATACACACCCCTTTCCGCAAAGGTTGACTACCCAGGAGAGAAGAAAATATGCTCCTCAACTATTGAAGCTCAGAGCCTTTATGGCCAACGGTTTAACAAGGGTTGATCTTGCCCGTTGTTGGATATCATGGAGCATACTGCCCCTTAGTCAGCGCTCTAGTTTGATGTGCGAGTATACTGGCAGTGTTGATGACCCACTGCGACATTCCAACATCCAGCTCACCGATGAAGAAATCACAGAGGCTGTGAATAAGATGCTGAATGAACCGGAACACATCTGTGCTAAAACCGGCCTACTTCCCTTCTGTGCCACCAACAAACCGCCAGCTGTAAGAGTTTGATTTTTCTTTTTGCTAAATCTGCTATTGATATATCTGGTCATTGTTTAATATCAGTGTTTGTGTAACCAGGGCAATGATCCGTTTTGGAGCAAGAAACTGCCGCAGGAGAAACCAGAAAAAACAGCCAAACCGGAAAGAGCAACCCGGCAAAAGACTAAAGTTGTGAAGAAGATTGCCCACAGGAAAAGAACCACTGCATCCTCTAACCCGGCCCCTGATGATGACATGGATAATCCGGACCTTGAGGTAGGGCTTGACTCACTTGGCTTATTCTTCATGCGTCTTATTGATGATGATATTTGTCAGGATGATGCCGAAGCCAGCCATGCTGATGCTGCAGAGGTAATTATTCTCTCTTCCGATTCAGAACCTTTTCCTTCACTAAAAATCCGTTAGGCAAACCGGAAAGTTAAATTTTCTCATCCTCTTGCTTATTTGGATCCCAAATTTCTTATGAAGACCCAACATGACGAAGCTCGTCGCACAACCCGACACAGCGGCCAGGTAGTTACCTCCGCCGGTTTACCGAACAGTCCGGTTCGGAAACGCTGTTCAGAGGTCTCTAATTTGCTTGTCGGTGCTTGTCCTAAAGCGGGCTGCTTTTGTCAACCTCTTAATCCATCTGACTCTGATTACCAGGTTACTTCCCACTCATCCTCTGGCGAGTCATCGGCTACTTAGCTGCCACCGCTCAAAACGGTGCTTGGGTAAGCTATACTTATCATAATATTTGCAGCACATCGCCTTGGAACATATGCTGTATTTGATTTTGTTATTCCTTTCAGGGCCAAACCTAGGCCAAGCAAGAAGGCTCGCCTAGACAAAGCGGCCGAAGAAGATGCCATCCTTGAACCGGGCAAGACACCAGATCTTGAAGCGGCTATTCCTGAGGATATACCCAATGATCCACCGCAGCAAGACGACGATCTTATTGCTGAAGAGAGACCTATTGATACCTCAAGTCCTGTCAATTAGCCCACAAGCTCCATCCGGATTGAAAAATCCACCGGTCCAGCAAAGCCTACTAACAAGCCAACAGCCCCAGTGCAAACAGGCGATACCAAGGATGATGAGGTTGTCATTACTGGCATTGGCCATACAGAGCCAAGCAATCCTGTCGCTTTGTCCAAACATTCTGCCAAGGAAGAATTTGCTGCCTTTGGCAAAGGCAAGTGGAATGCTGATCTGGCGACTTACGCTGCTCTGAACGCCCAAGATATCCATTCCGGCTACCTGAACCGGTTGTATACCAGTCGTGACTATGAAGCCGGTCTGGTTAATATAATGAAAGATAAATATGAGGTAACTTCCATATGCCCTTTCATGCTTATATATTTCAATTCTTGTTGACACTCCTAGCCCCCGAGGACCGGTTTGTAATCTTCTTTCAAACCGGGACTTACTAATATAAATCTTAATGCTTTAAAATTTGCTGTTGTAGTCCCCAAGGGCCGGTTCAACTTAGCGTAGTTAAACCGGGACTTTAAGTAATTGAGATCGCTGCATCATAATATATATATATGAGCAGATAGCCATTAGCCCCCAAGTGCCAAGTTGAATACTTGTATTGATCTTGGGACTTTGTAAGCAATTGAAAGATGAAGATCAAATATGCATTAGCCCCCAAGTGCCAAGTGCATAACTTGTTATGTGGTTGGTACTTTAATCCTTGTACCGTTTTGCTGAATCGTATAACTGTCTGCATGCAGGCTGAGCTGAAGACGAAAGAAAGCCAAGTCGCCGATCTCCAAGAAAATGTGAAAATCCCAACAAGCTAAAACCTCCAAAGCCAAAGAGGAGTTAACCAGCGCTTTAAGCGCCATGGAACAGCTCAAGGAGGGCTTTAAGAAAGAACGGGCGGATTGGACCACTGAAAAATCTGTTTTAACCAAACGAGCACAAGATGCCGAGGCTGCACTTAAACCGGTGGTGGACGAATTGGCCAGCATAAAGCGGCATGTGCATGCCATGACCACTGCTATCTTTGGTAAGCTGGTTTGATTTCTAGATTGCCTCAACCATCTTATAGAGCTACCGGTTTGTTAATCCTTTGTGATACTTCAGGGACACGCATTGGTCATCTGGGGTCAGATGTGCGGAAGAAATTGAAGGCCGCCTATACATTGATCGAACAACTATATACTGGTGCGCAGCGGATCATCTGTACTGCATCCCACAACAAGCCGGCGCCCACTTTGATTCAGAGAAACTGTCGGTGCTTCCTGCCCTGGTTGAAGAGCTGAAGAAATCTGCTGCCCGAACCGGCGCGATCAACGCCTTAATCCGGGCAAAAGCTTGGGTGCCTGATTTTGATCCTATTGAAGCGGCTCAGGTCTATCCCAGCCTGAAGGAAGACGGGTCAGAATTTGGTGAAGCGGATCTGCGAGCAATAAACCGGAGGTGCGTCCGCTAGCTTGTCAATTGGCTGAAGAAGCAGACTTGTCTCACTATCAAGCCCATTATGACAATCAAAACAAGCGAGTAGCTGCACCAATTCATGAAGCGGAAAATCTTATCCCTCCAATTTGTAAGCATACTTATGCTCCCGATATTGAACCGTTGTTGCTGATCCATGATGAAGCTGTCTTTCGAGCATTAATGGGAATCGACTAGACAACTGTTGATTTCCAGCTGCTGGGTAGAGAAACTGGAGCTGAAGCGGTGCGGGATGACCCACAACCATCAGGCCAGGCTAGTGACCAAGCGTGAACCGGAAGCCTGGTTTAAACTGCTTCTCCTTTGAAAAACAATGATCATATTTTGGGCACCATGTTGCCTTGTAATAGGCTAGCTGCTACTCTTGATCTTAATATGCCTTCGTGCATAACCACTGCAATTTGTGCTTCCTTTGGGCGATGAACTGTCCAAAGTATTTTCTGCAACATAAACAATCTTAAAGTGCCACCGCGGTTATACCGTTAGGCGGAGTATGATGTCTGCATATGTAAAATCAAAATATCTGAAATTTAAGCATATGATCAAATCTTTGAGATACATAATACCTGCCATCATTGGACATGAAGTTGGCTTAACCAATCTTAAAGCGAAGGTTTATAAACCCACACTGTTTGGAGGAGATAGCAGCTACTGTATATATATAACGCCGGTTTACCATGTAAACCATGCCGGGTTGTAAACCGAGCAAATAGTTGCCGGATTAAAAATGGACCGTGTTCCGTCAATTGACAGTGTGAACCAGTTGAAAACTTTGTCGGTTTAAAAAATGCAATAAAAAGAAAGAAATGTCTTTCAAAGAAAAGTGTGAAGCAAAGGCAATGACAAAACTTATTTGAGCTGATCAGATGGTGTTACCATGGCCGAACACGACCAAGCTCCCGATAGGTGTAACTATGGTTCTAGTCAGCCAGGTCCCCAAATGAAACCGTGGCATTTATGCCGATCAAGTGGCATGGCAATGGCTCGGGTTCGACCAAGCCCCCAAGTGATTCTGTGGCCTTAGGCCAATCAAGAGGCATGACTGGTTCAGACGTGACCAAGTCCCCAAGTGATCTGGTGGCTCTCGCCTATCAAGAGGTATTGCATTGGTTCGGACACGACCAAGCCCCCAAGTGATATAACATGACGCTTTTAAAAAGCTAACTCAAGGGGTAAACCGGAGGCCGCTTTAGAACCACTCTGTGTAACCACACATGATGTAAAAGAAAAGATACCCCGCTTTAGCTGAGGTTCCGGTTTATTATACTTAATCATAATATATACATCATCGTAATATGTACATAAGTACAGCCAATGGCTCAGGTATAGTAAGGCCGAAGATGAGCTATTTTCCACGGCCTGTTGGTCTCCTCCTCCGCTGTACGTGAGTCCTTATGCTCTGGAATATCGATCAGATAGTATGACCTGTTGTGCAGATTCTTGCTGACCACGAAAGGCCCCTCCCAATGTGGGGATAGCTTATGCATATCAGTCTGATCTTGGATGAGCCGAAGCACCAAATCTCCTTCCTGAAAGGTTCTGGTTCTGACTCGGCGACCGTGATAATGACGAAGATCCTGTTGGTAAATCTCCAAGCTGGCAGCTGCTATGTCACGTTCTTCATCCAACAGGTCCAAAGTGTCTTGCCGTGCTGTCTCATTGTCTGCTTCAACATAAGCCGCCACACGGGGTGAATCATGACGGATATCACTGGGGAGAACCACCTCCGCTCCATAAACCATGAAGAATGGTGTGTATCCTGTTGATCTGTTGGGCATAGTATTGATGCTCCATAACACAGATGGTAACTCTTCTACCCAACAACCCGGTGTTCTCTGCAAAGGAACCATAAGCCGGGGCTTGATCCCTCTCAAGATCTCTTGATTAGCCCTTTCTGCTTGACCATTGGACTGTGGATGTGCCACAGATGAAATGTCGAGCCGGATGTGCTTCCGTTTGCAGAACTCCTTCATGGCACCTTTGGACAAATTGGTACCATTATCTGTGATGATACTGTGTGGAAAGCCAAACCGAAAAATCACTTTTTTGATGAACTGAACTGTCGTGGCCGCATCACACTTGCTAACAGGTTCTGCCTCCACCCACTTTGTAAACTTGTCAACCGCCACCAGGAGGTGGGTCTTCTTATCTTTGGACCTTTTAAAAGGCCCAATCATATCCAGCCCCCAAGTCACAAACGGCCAAGTAATTGGAATCATTCTCAATTCTTGAGCCGGTACATGAGCACGTCTTGAAAACTTTTGGCAACCATCACATTGTCTGACCAGATCCTCCGCATCAGCATGAGCAGTTAACCAATAGAAGCCATGACGAAACGCTTTAGCCACCAGAGATTTTGAACCGGCGTGGTGACCACAATCTCCTTCGTGGATCTCACGCAAAATTTCACGACCTTCTTCAGGAGACACACAACGTTGAAACGCCCCTGACACACTGCAATGATGCAACTCGCCGTTGATAATAGTCATGGACTTGGATCGCCGGATTATCTGTCGGGCCAGAATCTCATCCTCTGGTAACTCGCCCTGGTTCTTGTACGCCAGGTAAGGAAGCATCCAATCCGGAATAACATGAAGAGCTGCCACCAATTGAGCCTCCGGATCAGGAATAGCCAAATCCGCTTCACAAGGGATCTTGACCGACGGGTTGTGCAACACATCCAGAAAAACATTGGGCGGGACCGGTTTGCGCTGAGAGCCCAGCCGGCTTAAAGCGTCCGCCGCTTCAATTTTCTGCTGGTCCACGTGGTCCACCTGATAGCCTTTAAAATGACCTGCAACAATATCCACCTCACGACGATATCCTGCCATGAGTGGGTCCTTGGAGTCCCAAGTGCCAGACACTTGCTGAGCCACGAGGTCCGAGTCACCGAAGCACTTAACTCGACTTAGATTCATCTCCTTAGCCATCCGGAGACCATGGAGCAAGGCTTCATACTCAGCTGCATTGTTAGTACAAGGGAACATTAAGCGGAGAACGTAACAAAACTTATCACCTCGTGGGGAAGTTAATACGACTCCAGCCCCCGAGCCTTCCAATTGCCTGGATCCGTCAAAATGGATGGTCCAATATGTGTGATCCGACTTTTCTTCAGGTGCTTGCATTTCCATCCAATCATTGATCAAATCAACAAGTGCTTGAGACTTAACCGCCGTCTGAGGCACATACTTCAAACCGTGCGGCCCAAGCACTATAGCCCATTTGGTAATCCGGCCAGTTGCTTCCCGGTTCTGGATGATATCCCCCAAAGGAGCAGAACTGACCACCGTAATTGGGTGCCCTTGGAAGTATTGTTTAAGCTTCCGGCTTGCCATAAAAACTCCATACACCAGCTTCTGCCAATGCGGATACCTTTGTTTGGACTCAATGAGTACCTCGCTGATATAATAGACCGGGCATTGAACCGGATGCTCCTTACCTGCCTCCTTTTGCTCCACCACAATAGCCACGCTGACTGCCCGAGCATTAGCAGCAACATATAGCAGTAACGGCTCCTTGTCCATGGGAGCGGCAAGCACAGGCGGATTGGCCAATTGCCGCTTTAAGTCCTCAAATGCTTCATCAGCAGCGGAACTCCAGACAAACTGATCCGTCTTTTTCAACATCTGATACAAAGGGATTGCCTTCTCACCAAGATGACTGATAAACCGGCTTAACGCGGCAATCCGGCCTGCCAGGCGTTGAACATAATTGACACACTTTGGTTTAGCCAGGGAGGTGATGGTTGCGATCTTCTCCGGATTAGCCTCAATTCCCCTATTGGACACCAGAAAACCCAATAACTTGCCTGCCGGTACACCAAAGACACACTTGTCCGGATTAAGCATCATCTTGTATGTCCTCGGGTTATCAAAGGTTTCCTTCAAATCATCAATCAGAGTCTCCTTCTCCCTGGATTTAACCACGATATCATCCACATAAGCATGTACATTACGGCCAATCTGCTTGTGAAGACAATTTTGCACACACCGTTGATAAGTTGCCTGGGCACTCTTGAGCCCAAAGGGCATAGACACATAGCAGAAGGCTCCAAAGGGAGTTATGAACCGTCTTCTCCTGGTCCTTAACTGCCATTTTGATCTGATGATAGCCAGAATATGCATCCAAAAAACTTAAACGCTCACAACCCGCCGTAGCATCAATAATTTGATCAATACGGGGGAGGGCAAAAGGATCTGCCGGACAAGCCTTATTAAGATCTGTATAATCCACACACATGCGCCAGGTGCCGTTTTTCTTAAGGACCAGCATCGGATTGGCAAGCCACTCAGAGTGAAAAACTTCAACAATAAAACCAGCTGCTAAGAGCCTGGCTACCTCTTCTCCAATTGCCTTGCATCTTTCTTCGTTAAACCAGCGGAGGAACTGTTTCACCAGTTTGTATTTAGGATCCACATTAAGGGTGTGCTCAGCGAGTTGCCTCGGTACACCTGGCATGTTAGAGGGCTTCCATGCAAAAATGTCCCGATTCTCACAGATGAACTCGATGAGCGCACTTTCCTATTTCGGATCCAAGTTGGCACTGATGCTGAACTGCTTGGATGAATCACCAGGTATGAAGTCAACAAGCTTAGTTTCTGCTGCCGATTTGAACTTCAGGGCCGGATCATGCTCCGTAGTTGGCTTCTTTAATGGAGTCATGTCCGCCGGATCAACATTGTCCTTATAATACTTCAGATCCTTGATGGCACAAACCGACTCTGCATAGGCCGCATCTCCTTCCTCACACTCCAAAGCGATTTTGCGGATTCCGTGAACCGTTATTGTCCCCTTGTGACCCGGCATCTTGAGCTACAAATACACATAACAGGGTCATGCCATAAACTTGGCGTAGGCGGGTCGCCCAAACGGGGCGTTATATGGACTTTGGATTTTCACCACTTCAAACGTCAATGTCTCCGACCTGGAGTCATGATCATCCCCAAAGGCCACTTCCAGAGCTATCTTACCAACAGGATATGCTGATTTGCCAGGTACTACACCGTGGAACACCGTATTAGACGGTTTGAGATTTTTATCTGTTAGCCCCATACGACGGAAGGTCTCATAGTACAAGATATTAATGCTGCTCCCTCCATCCATGAGCACTTTGGTGAACTTGTAACCTCCCACCTGAGGCGCCACCACCAGAGCCAACTGACCTGGATTATCAACCTGGGGAGGGTGATCCTCTCTGCTCCATATGATCGGCTGTTCAGACCAGCGTAGATAACGGGGCATGGCCAGTTCAACAGAGTTGACCGCCCGCCTCTGAACCTTCCGGTCTCGCTTGTCCAAGCTAGTGGTGAAGACATGGTATTGCCCACTACTCAACTGCTTTGGGTTGCTCTGGTAACCTGACTGTTGCTGCTGTTGGTTGTAACCACCCTGGTTGTTCTGACTATTTTGATTATTGTGTCCGCCCGGATTACCATTAAATCCTGAACCGGAATTTCCTCCATCGTAACCCGGCCCAGACCCTGAGCCACCGCCGGAGCCGTGATCATACCGGAAAGCATTAGAATTCTTGAACTCCTGCATAATGAAGCAATCCTTCCAAAGGTGGTTTGCTGGCGCCTCCTTCGTCCCATGTCTTGGACAGGGCTGGCTTAGTAGATAGTTTAGGCGGTCCGGGTTAGGGTTGGGTGCCCCAATGTGATTTTTCGGTTTACCCTTGCGTCGCTGGCCATTGTCCTGCGTGTTGGTATTAGCCACAAAGTCCATGTTACCATCCGCTTTACGCTTGCCTCCACCACCATTGCCTGCCCAGTGATGCTGCTGACCTTTGGAGTTGTTGTTCCTCTTTCCCTTCCCTGCCTTGTCATCATCAGATTCGGGATCCTTGGTACTATCAGAATCAGCATACTTTACCAAAGCAGCCATGAGGGTCCCCATGTCAGTGCAATGACGCTTCATCCGTCCCAACTTCAGCTTTAGGGGCCCAAACCGGCAGTTGCCTTCTAGGGTTAATACAGCAGTGTCAGCGTTGATGCGGTCTGATGAATGTAACACTTGTGAAACCCGGTGCACCCAATGAGTCGTCGATTCTCCTTCCTCCTGGACGCAGGCAGCTAAGTCCACTATCGACATAGGTTGTTTACATGTATCCTTGAAATTGCTGATAAATCGGGCTCGTAATTGGGCCCATGAACTGATAGAATTAGCCGGCAAGCTTTTTAACCAAGTACGGGCCGTTCCTTCAAGCATCATGGTGAAGTATTTCGCACATGCTGCATCATCCACATCAAGCATCTCCATGGCCATCTCATAGCTCTCCACCCATGTCTCTGGAGGTTGATCCGCCGTGTAATTTGGTACTTTGCGCAGGCCTTTGAAATCTTTGGGCAGGCGCACATTGCGTAAAGCGGGGATAGGGCAAGGCACCCCCAAAGAACTAGAAGTAACACCAGGTTCGATCGAGATAGTTGGACGAACCGGCCTTAGCTGCCGAGCCTGATGCTGTGCGGCTAACTCGGCCTCCCTGCGCGCTCGGGCCCGGTCCACCACTTCCTGAGCGTTATCAGCACCACCCGTCGGGTTGTTGTCACGGGGTGCTCCACGTTGTTCATTACTCGACACTGCCGGTTCATCCATATGTCTGCTATAGCTCCGGCTTGAACGGGGGTCGAGTGGATCCGGTCGCGGCTGTACGAGTATGCTTCCTGTTGGACCAAAGCTGTCCTCAGAAGCTCCTTGACCCGTCGCGTTTCTACTGCCTGCGGTGAGTCACCTTCAATTGGAATGGCCTCCAGCCATGCAGCAGTGGCGACGAGATTGTCCATTGGGTTGGAGTAGTGACCCGGAGGTGTTAAAATAGCCTGAGGTATAATGGTGTTTTAACGAGGCGGGTCCATCCGACGAGGCTGAACCGGTGCACCGGTCCCAGGAGCTTCTGCCCGGTTTCCCTCCAGCGGATTACTGGTTCCTGCTCCTGGGGTGTTGAAAAGGTCTCTGGCCTCGAAAACTGGAGGAAAACGGGATCGGTACTTCCTCCTCATGACTTCATGCGACGCGCTCTGGTCCAACATGAGCCTGTAGGCTTGTGCGTCTAGAGCGGCCCGCTCTGTGGCCATCCTGGTGTCCTCAGCTGCCAGAACTGCCTTGGCCTGGGTGATCTGTTCCTTTATCTTTGCAATCTCTGCGTTGCGGACGTCCTGATCCGCCGGATTAGCTTCCGCCATAAGCACAGCCAATGCATCAAATAGCTCTGATAGAACTTGAGCCGGCGGGCGCACAGGGCCTCCTGCCCCGGCAGCCATCGCCGCTGCTGAACCGGAGGTTGTTGCCGCAACGGTTGAAGAATGAAGCGCTGCTTGTGTGCCGGCCATGAATATTCCAACTCGGTTGGGTAGATCAGAGGGGTCCGGAATACTGTCGCCATCGGAACAGCCCCCAATCTGGCCATCTTGTAGATGATAAAGAGATTCGGTTTCTCCGGTCAATGACTCATCATCGGAACAAACGACGGTCTCGCCGCGAGATTCTGATCCGTCCTCATAACTTCCTCCATGGATGACTCCCATGAAGGCATGCTTCATGGCCGGTTTAACCCGGGTGGATCTCGCACGCTGAGCCGTCTCGACGAGGTCGGTGCAGATGTCCGGCTCAGGGCCCGGTTCACCGATCTTGCCAATGAAAACGTGAATGCCACCAAAGGGGACCCGGTACCCGTACTCAACTGAGCCGGCCTCGGGGCCCCAGCCTGCGTCATTGATGTAGAGCTTGCCGCGACGACTCTTAGTCATCTGGCCTACAACGTAGCCCTCGAGTCCTTCAAAGCGGCCCTCCAAGAACCTGAAACCATCGTCCGATAGCCCCACGGTGGGCGCCAACTGTCGTAGTTTTGTCACGGCAGATGTCCTAGAGAAAGGAGTTAGTCGTGGAGCCATCGCAACGGGTTAGCTTGAAGGGGTTAAAGCGGACACATGGACACAAGAGAGTTTATACTAGTTGTGATGGAATTGATGGGGTTTCGATGACTAGGGAGCAAACAAGCTTCGCCGAAGTCTTGAGTTGTTATCTCTCCTCCTGATCCGCCGCCGGGTCGTCCCCTTATATACTCGGGTGACGCCCGTCGGTTTACAGAGTCCCAATACCGGCTCATAGATGTGTCCGGTTTGGTCTCTACTTATTCCTAACTTACAATACAAGTTAACTATCAACGCCGGTTTACGGCTACAGGCCTTGAACCGACCATGGGCCTTGAGCCCTCATCTGCCTTGTCAGGCTTTAACATATTTAACTACTATCGAGGTTAACCCGACCCAGATAGGCCGGTTTACGCCTAGTAGTAATATCCCCAGCCCTAGGTGTTCAAGATGAATAAAATTTTTCTTATGAGTGTTTTGAATACTAAGAGAAGTTTGGCGCTTGATGATTGTTTTGAGATATGGAGGTAATAATATCAAAGTCGTGCTAGTTGAGTAGTTGTGAATTTGAGAAATGCTTGTGTTGAAGTTTGCAAGTCCCGTAGCATGCACGTATGGTAAACGTTGTGTAAAAATTTGAAACATGAGGTGTTATTTGATTGTCTTCCTTATGAGTGGCGGTCGGGGACGAGCGATGGTCTTTTCCTACCAATCTATCCCCCTAGGAGCATGCGCGTAGTGCCGAGGTTTTTGATGACTTGTAGATTTTTGCAATAAGTATGTGAGTTCTTTATGACTAATGTTGAGTCCATGGATTATACGCACTCTCACCCTTCCATCATTGCTAGCCTCTTCAGTACCGTGCATTGCCCTTTCTCACATTGAGAGTTGGTGCAAATTTCGCTGGTGCATCCAAACCCCGTGATATGATACGCTCTTTCACACATAAACCTCCTTATATATTCCTCAAAACAGCCACCATACCTACCTATTATGGCATTTCCATAGCCATTCCGAGATATATTGCCATGCAACTTTCCACCATTCCGTTCATCATGACACATTCATCATTGTCATATTGCTTAGCATGATCATGTAGTTGACATAGTATTTGTGGCAAAGCCACCGTTCATAATTCTTTCATACATGTCACTCTTGGTTCATTGCATATCCCGGTACACCTCCAGAGGCATTCATATAGAGTCATATCTTGTTCTAAGTATCGAGTTGTAATCATTGAGTTGTAAATAAATAGAAGTGTTATGATGATCATTCATAGAGCATTGTCCCAAATAAAAAAAAGAAAGGACAAATAAAAAAGGCCATATATATATATAAAGAAGGGACAATGCTACTATCCTTTTTCCACACTTGTGCTTCAAAGTCGCACCATAATCTTCGTGATAGAGAGTCTTTTGTCTTATCACTTTCATATACTAGTGGGAATTTTTCATTATAGAACTTGGCTTGTATATTCCAACAATGGGCCTCCACAAGTGCCCTAGGTCTTCATGAGCAAGCAAGTTGGATGCACACCCACTTAATTTCTTTTGTTGAGCTTTCATACATTTATAGCTCTAGTGCATCCGTTGCATGGCAATCCCTACTCCTTGCATTAACATCAATCGATGGGCATCTCCATAGCCTGTTGATTAGCCTCGTTGATGTGAGACTATCTCCTTTTTTGTCTTCTCCATATAACCCCCATCATCATATTCTATACCACCCATAGTGCTATATCCATGGCTCGCGCTCATGTATTGCGTGAAAGTTTATAGGTTTGGGATTACTAAAGTATGAAACAATTGCTTGGCTTGTCATCGGGATTGTGCATGACGAGAGCATTCTTGTGTGATGAAAATGGAGCATGACTAAACTATATGATTTTGTAGGGATGAACTTTCTTTGGCCATGTTATTTTGAGAAGACATAATTGCTTAGTTAGTATGCTCGAAGTATTATTATTTTTATGTCAATATGAACTTTTGTCTTGAATCTTTCGGATCTGAATATTCATACCACAATTAAGAAGAATTACATTAAAATTATGCCAAGTAGCACTCCGCATCAAAAATTCTGTTTTTATCATTTACCTACTCGAGAACGAGCAGGAATTAAGCTTGGGGATGCTTGATACGTCTCCAACGTATCTATAATTTTTGATTGCTCCATGCTATATTATCTACTGTTTTGGACATCATTGGGCTTTATTATCCACTTTTATATTATTTTTGGGACTAACCTATTAACCGAAGGCCCACCCCAGAATTGTTGTTTTTTTGCCTATTTTAGGGTTTCGAAGAAAAGGAATATCAAACGGAGTCCAAACAGAATGAAACCTTCAGGAATGTAATTTTCTCAACGAACAAGACCCGGGAGACTTGGACCCTACGTCAAGACACAAAAGAGGAGGCCACGAGGTAGGGGGCGCA
>NC_041392.1:249825827-249827036 GCF_002162155.2 Triticum dicoccoides | reverse complement strand
CTCCACCCTCGTGGGCCCCCTGTTGCTCCACTGACGTACTCCTTCCTCCTATATATACCTACGTACCCCCAAACGATCAGACACGGAGCCAAACCCCTAATTCCACCGTCGTAACTTTCTATATCCATGAGATGCCATCTTGGGGCCTGTTTCGGAGCTCCGCCGGAGGAGACATCGATCACGGAGGGCTTCTACATCATCACCATAGCCCCTCCGATGAAGTGTGAGTAGTTCACCTCAGGCTTGAAGAGTCGTTCCACAAAGACACCAGGCTCTTGTGGCTGCCACTTGGATGCTCTCTTGGCGATGTTGTCGGCTTCCTTGTTGGTGCTCCAAGGCACGTGCTGGAGCTCCAGGCCCAAGAACGGCTTCTCCATCTTGCGCACCTCCACGAGGTATGCCTCCATATGCTCGTCCTTTGGCTCGTATACTTTGTTGGAGAAGTAAACAAGGAGCTGCGAGTCACCTGTAACGGTAAGGCGCTTCACCCCCAGAGCTGTCGTGGCCTTCAGGCCAGCTATGAGGCCTTCATATTCCACGATGTTGCTGGAGACCTTCTCGCCATGCTGAAAGCAGAGCTGCTTGGCGTAGTAGAGCTTATCCTGAGTGGGCGAGATGAGTACTGCTCCAGCCCCCGCGCCTTGGTGCGCGAAGGCGCCATCGAAGTACAGGACCCAACCATCTGGTGCCTCACTTCCTGGCGAGGTGGACCGGTCTTCGCCTACTTCAAGTGTCGGGACGTCCGTCCACAAAATCAGCGAGTGCGGCTACCTTGATGACCCTGGTAGTGCTGAACTCTAACTGGAATGCTTGTAGCTTGATGTTCCACTCGGCGACCCTTCCAATAGAATTGGGCCTCCTGAGCACCCTCTGTAATGGGTAGGCTGATACAACCTTGATGGCGTGCTGATACGTCTCCAACGTATCTATAATTTTTTATTGCTCCATGCTATATTATCTACTGTTTTGGACATTATTGGGCTTTATTATCCACTTTTATATTATTTTTGGGACTAACCTATTAATCGGAGGCCTAGCCCAGAATTGTTGTTTTTTGCCTATTTTAGGGTTTCGAAGAAAAGGAATATCAAACAGAGTCCAAACGGAATGAAACCTTCGGGAACGTGATTTTCTCAATGAACAAGACCCGAGAGACTTGGACCCTACGTCAAGACACAAAAGAGGAGGCCATGAGGTAGGGGGCGTGCC
>NC_041392.1:249789290-249825660 GCF_002162155.2 Triticum dicoccoides | reverse complement strand
CCTAGTGGGCCCCCTGTTGCTCCACCGACGTACTCCTTCCTCCTATATACCTATGTACCCCCAAATGATCAGACACGGAGCCAAAACCCTAATTCCACCGGCGTAACTTTCTGTATCCACGAGATCCCATCTTGGGGCCTGTTCCGGAGCTCCGCCGGAGGAGGCATCGATCATGGAGGGCTTCTACATCATCACCATAGCCCCTCCGATGAAGTGTGGGTAGTTCACCTCAGACCTATGGGTCCATAGTTATTAGCTAGATGGCTTCTTCTCTCTTTTTGGATCTCAATACAATGTTCTCCCCCTCTCTTGTGGAGATCTATTCGATGTAATCTTCTTTTTGCGGTGTGTTTGTTGAGATCGATGAATTGTGGGTTTATGATCAAGTCTATCTATGAATAATATTTGAATCTTTTCTGAATTCTTTTATGTATGATTGGTTATCTTTGCAAGTCTCTTCGAATTATCAGTGTGGTTTGGCCTACTAGATTGATCTTTCTTGCAATGGGAGAAGTGCTTAGCTTTGGGTTCAATCATGCGGTGTCCTTTCCTAGTGACAGTAGGGGCAGCAAGGCACGTATTGTATTGTTGCCATCGAGGATAACAAGATGGGGTTTTCATCATATTGCATGAGTTTATCCCTCTACATCATGTCATCTTGCTTAAGGCGTTACTCTGTTTTCATTAACTTAATACTCTAGATGCATGCTGGATAGCGGTAGATGAGTGGAGTAATAGTAGTAGATGCAGGCAGGAGTCGGTCTACTTGTCTCGGACGTGATGCTTATAGACATGATCATACCTAGATATTCTCATAACTATGCTCAATTTTGTCAATTGTTCAACAGTAATTCGCTCACCCACCGCAGAATACCTATGCTCTTGAGATAAGCCACTAGTGAAACCTATGGCCCCCGGGTCTATCTTCATCATACTAATCTTCCAATATTTAGTTATTTCCATTGCTTTTTACTTTGCTTTTATTTTACTTTGCATCTTTATCATAAAAATACCAAAAATATTATCTTATCATATCTATCAGATCTCACTCTCATAAGTGGTCGTGTAGGGATTGACAACCCCTTATCGCGTTGGTTGCGAGGATTTATTTGTTTTGTGCGGGTACGAGGGACTCATGCATAGCCTCCTACTGGATTGATACCTTGGTTCCCAAAAACTGAGGGGAATACTTACACTACTTTGTTGCATCATCCCTTCCTCTTCAGGGAAAACCAACGCAATGCTCAAGAGGTAGCAGGTGCCCCTGGAAGTAGTGCCGCAGCTAGTGCGAGGCCACCAAGAGTGCGAGCAGAAGATTCTGAGGTATGGGATATCGCACCCTCGCATCTCGCAACACGGTGATGACAAAATACACCGGGTGTTCGACGAGGGCTGGTGTGGTGTCTGGGCTCACGTCTTGCGGAAGTTGAGACGCCTCGTGAGGTGACGGAGCTCCTGACGCCTGATTGTTTGCGGGATTTTTGGCGGCGGCGTCCTGTTGAGCTTGGTCTTCTATCAACGCTGCCACGGCTCTTGCGGTGCCTTCCTGATCTTGCATTGCCTTAGTTGTAGCCCAGCGCAGCGCGCCCTTGGTTTGGTGCTCCTCCTGAACCGCCACCAGTGTTGCGCTGGCAGAGTACGGGGTAGCAGCGAGATAGAGTACTAGGGGCTCGAGGGGTTGTGGCGCCACCATAACCAGAGGGGTGGTCAGGTATCTCTTGAGGTCTTGAAAAGCTTGGCTGGCCTCCTGGGTCCATTTGAATGGGCCCTTCTTCGTCATCAGCTTGAAGAAGGGTAGGGCGCGCTCCCCTAGCTTGGAGATGAAGCGTCCCAGCGCAGTTACCCGGCCAGCCAGCTTCTGCATCTCCCTAAGGATATGCGGCAGGCTCATGTCCTTGATGGCCTTGATCTTCTCTGGATTCGCCTTGATCCCTTTGTAGGACACGAGCAAGCCCAGCAGCTTGCCAGAAGGGACGCCGAACACGCACTTCTCCGGGTTAAGCCGCAAGTTCACTTGGCGCAGGCTCGCGAAGGTCTCCTCCAGGTCTTGAATCAAGGTCCTCGCCTCCCGAGATTTCACCACAATGTCGTCGACGTAGGCCTCTGTGTTTCTCCCGAGCTGCCGCCCTAGGGCGATGTGCATCAGTCGCTGAAAGGTTGCGCCCGCATTGCGCAATCCAAAAGGCATGCAGGTATAGCAGTACACCCCACACGGGGTCAGGAAGGCTGTCTTCTCCACATCTTCTACCGCCATCTTGATCTGGTGATATCCTGAGAACGCATCCAGGAAGCACAGCAGGTTGCACTCGGCGGTGGAGTCGGCGATCTGATCGATGCGCGGGAGCAGGAACGGATCTTGGGGGCAGGCCTCGTTAAGGTTGGTGAAGTCAGCGCACATCTGTTCCTTCCCGCCTTTCTTCGGTACTACGACGGGGTTCGCCAGCCATTCGGGATACCGAACCTCGCGAATGGCGCCCGCCGCCTCCAGCTTGCGGGTCTCTTGGACGATGACGGCCTGAACCTTGGAATTCTTGGCGGACTGAACACGCTGAAGAACAAGGTCGCCTTCCTCAAGGCGTCGGGCGTGAACCTTGTGGCTGTGGTAGCAACGCAAGGCTTGCTGGTAGCGCGCAGCTTGCACAACAGCCTGAAGACGATCTTCCTCAAGGAGCATAACATCATCTTGCTGCAACTGCTCTTGCTCAAGCTCATCATAAGCGAGCACTCCAGGTGACCCGTATATGAGTTCTTGCAGGAAATATGCCCTAGAGGCAATAATAAAGTTGTTGTTTATATTTCCTTATATCATGATAAATGTTTATTATTCATGCTAGAATTGTATTAACCGGAAACTTAGTACATGTGTGAATACATAGACAAACAGAGTGCCACTAGTATGCCTCTGCTTGACTAGCTCGTTAATCAAAGATGGTTATGTTTCCGAGACATGGACAATAGTTGTCATTTGATTAACAGGATCACATCATTAGGGAATGATGTGATTGACTTGACCCAACCGTTAGCTTAGCACGATTATCGTTTAGTTTGTTGCTATTGCTTTCTCCATAACTTATACATGTTCATATGACTATGAGATTATGCAACTCCCGAATACCGGAGGAACAATTAGTGTGCTATCAAACATCACAACGTAACTGGGTGATTATAAAGATGCTCTACAGGTGTCTCCGATGGTGTTTGTTGAGTTGGCATAGATCGAGATTAGGATTTGTCACTGCGATTGTCTGAGAGGTATCTCTAGGCCCTCTCGATAATGCACATCACTATAAGCCTTGCAAGCAATGTGACTAATGAGTTAGTTACGGGATGTTGCATTACGGAACGAGTAAAGAGACTTGCCAGTAATGAGATTGAACTAGGTATTGAGATACCGACGATCGAATCTCGGGCAAGTAACATACCGATGACAAAGGAAACAACGTATGTTGTTATGCGGTTTGACCTATAAAGATCTTCGTAGAATATGTAGGAACCAATATGAGCATCCAGGTTCCGCTATTGGTTATTGACCGGAGACAAGTCTCGGTCGTGTCTGCATAGTTCTCGAACCCATAGGGTCTGCACGCTTAACATTCAGTGACAATCGGTATTATGAGTTTATGTGTTTTGATGTACCGAAGGTAGTTCGGAGTCCCGGATGTGACCACGGACATGACGGGGAGTCTCGAAATTGTCGATACATAAAGTTTTATATATTGGATGGCTATATTCAGACACCGGAAGTGTTCCGGGTGATTTGGAGAAAACCGGAGTGTTGGAGGGTTGCGGGAACCCCCCGGGGAACTAGTGGGCCTAGATGGGCCTTAGTGGAGAGAGAGAGGGGCGGCCAGGGCAGGCCGCGCACCCCTCCCCCTTGAGTCCGAATTGGACTAGGAGGGGGGTGCCCCCCTTTCCTTCCCCTCTCCCACTCCTTCCTTCCCCCTCCTAGTAGGACTAGGAAAGGAGGAATCCTACTCCTACTAGGAGGAGGATTCCTCCCCTCCTTGGCGCACCCTAGGGCCGGCCAACCTCCCCCCTTGCTCCTTTATATATGGGGGCAGGGGGCACCCTAGAACACACAACAGACAACTGTCTTAGCCATGGGCGGTGCCCCCCTCCACCACAATCCTCCTCGATCATATCGTCGTAGTGCTTAGGTGAAGCCCTGCGTCGGTAACTTCATCATCACCGTCATCATGCCGTCGTGCTGACAAAACTCTCCCTCAACACTCAGCTGGATCGGGAGTTCGTGGGATGTCACCGAGCCGAACATGTGCAGATCGCAGAGGTTCCATACTTTCGGTACTAGGACCGGTCAAATTGTGAAGATGTACGACTACATCAACCGCATTGTCATAACGCTTCCGCTTACGGTCTACGAGGGTGCGTGGACTACACTCTCCCCTCTCGTTGCTATGCATCACCATGATAGATATTGCATGTGCGTAGGAATTTTTTTGAAATTACTGCGTCCCCCAGCAGTTTTGTTGGGAGAACTGCTTCTGCCCCTTACACCAGAGAGAAGGGCGTCTGGCCGGTGGCTCGATTTGGTGTCGTCCTGAATGAACAAATAACTACCGGCAACTCATCAATCCATCGTCTTATGCACTTGTGCAGCCTGTCAAAAGTCCTTGTTTTGAGGCCCTACAACACCTCAGCATTTTCCCTTTCTGCCTGGTCGTTGCTCCTTGGGTGAGCAACAGAAGCAAAATAGATTTTGCCGCCAAGATCTTGGTTATACTGCATGAAGGTGCAGCTCGTGAACTATGTGCCGTTGTCGGTGATGACTCTCTTTGGCACACCAAAATGACAAAGTAGTCATTTGAAGGACTTGACGGCTGACTGTGTTGTCACCTTTCCAACCGCTTCCACTTCTGGCCACTTTGTGAACTTGTCGATTGCGACGTACAATTACTCAAAGCCCCCGACAGCTCGAGGAAAGGGGCCCAATATGTCGAGCCCCCTGACCGAAAGTGGCCAAGAAAGAGGGATCTTCTAAAGAGCTTGAGCTAGCTGATGGAGTTTCTTCGAATGGAATTGGCACGCTTCACACTTGGTTACTAGCGCAGTTGCATCCTGGAGGGTAGTGGGCTAAAAGAAACCTTGCCAGAATGCCTTGCCGGCAAGAGCTCTTGATCCTACATGAGAGCCACATATGCCTCCGTGTATCTCTGCCAACAGCTCCAGTCCGTCCTCCAGAGGATTGCACTTCAATTTCACGTCGTTTGGTCTTTTTCTATACAGGACATCGTCCACAAACTGGTACATGTTAGACCGACGGGCTACTTTCTCTGCTTCTTCCTGTTCCTCTGGGAGTTCCCCTATTTGGAGGAACTGAATAATGTGACGCGCCCATGCTGGATCCTGGGGCTCGACGGCAAGGGCTAAAGGCATGTCTTCCACCATGGGAGCAGTTGCCTCCACAGCAAGGGCTTGAGGCCCTGCCGGAGCCTATCACTCCCCGGCAAGCTTGGCATCGTCCCCGGCAACCTCCTTGCCGATAGCCCCTAGAAGCTCGGCGGGAAAGTACTTGTCGGGGCTCAACTTCCTTCGCTTATTCTGTCTTGTCAACGGTTCAACTAATGGCTGAGTCAGTTGGAGCACAAAAGTTCCTGGTTCCACAAGTAACTTGAGGGCAGCACGCTTTGACAGGTTGTCGGCAATGTTGTTCTCTGCTCGAGGAACATGCTGTTCTTGTAGACCATCAAAATGCTCCTCCAACTTCCTCACTTCATCTATGTAAGGTTCCATCAATGGGCTCTGATAATCTTTGTTGACTTGCTTGACGACAAGCTGTGAATCACCTCTGATAATGAGCTTCCTAATCCCAAGGTCTGCTGTGATCCTGAGATCGAAAAGCAGTCCCTCGTACTCTGCAGTGTTGTTTGTTGATCTCTCCCATGGAAAGTGCATCTGGACTACGTACTTGAGGTGCTCTCCAGTGGGTGCGACAAGCAGCACACCAGCACCAGCGCCTTGAAGTGAGAAAGCGCCATCAAAGTACATGATCTAGTCACGACTCATTTCCTTGTTGGGGAGAGTAGTCTCTTGATTTTCCTCGACAGGCGTTGAGGTCCATTCTGTAATGAACTCCGCCAAGGCTCTGCTCTGAATTGTTGGACTGCTTTCAAACCTGAGACCAAAGCTTGACAATTCTAACGCCCACTCCACAATCCTTCCAGTTGTGTCTGGGTTGTGCAAGATCCGTTGCAACGGGAAGCGAGTGATGACGGTGATCTCATGTGCTTGAAAATAGTGGTGCAGCTTCCTCGAGGCCATAAGTAGGCTGAAGAGCAACTTCTGCACACCAGAGTATCTTCATCTAGCCCCCTGCAACAGGGAGCTGACAAAATAAACTGGGTGTTGTACCACCTTCTTCTTCTTTGTCACTTCATTTGCCTACGCAGATCATACCTCGCTAGCACCGAGCTTTGTCGGGGGCCTTGCCTTGCCGGGACCAGATCCTGCCAGGGGTCTTGCCTTACCAGCATCAGACCCTGCCGGGGAAAGCTCCGGCTCGTCATCCGATGGTCTTGCCACTGCCTCTGCTTCTTCATCAACTTCTCTTTGCGCCACTAGCGCAGCACTGACCACTTGATTTGTTGCTTCTAGATACAACGGCAGTGGCTCTTGCGGTTTAGGCGCGACTAGTGTTGGCATAGAGGAGAGGTACCTCTTCAAATCTTGCAGCGCTGCCTCCGCTTCTTGAGTCAATTTCATTGGACCTGCCTTTTCAAGATCTTGAAAAAGGGCAGGGCGTGCTCAGCAGATTTGGAGATGAACCTACTTAAAGCAGCAACGCAGCCAGCAAGCCGACGCACATCTTTGACTCGTCTTGGTGCTTCAATCTGCTCGATCGCCTTGATCTTGTCGAGGTTCGCCTCGATTCCATGCTAAGACACAAAGAATCCGAGAAGCTTGCCGGATGTAACACCAAACACACACTTCTCAGGATTGAGCTTGAGATTGATCTTGCGCAAATTTGTAAATGTTTCTTCCAAATCTTGCACAAGTGTTGCCTTGTCCTTGGTTTTGACCACTATGTCATCCATATAAGCTTCCATATTTCTATGTAGCTGGGGCTCAAAACCGATCTAGATTGCTTTGGCAAAAATTGAACCAACGCTTTTCAACCCAAAAGGCATTCATATAAAACAATACGTACCACACATGGGGTGATAAACACGGTCTTCTCTTCATCTTCCTTCGTCATGAAGATTTGATGCTACCCTGAGTAGGCATCAAGGAACGACAGCAAGTCGCACCCGGCAGTGGAGTCCACGATCTAGTCGATGTGTGGAAAGGGGAAAGGATTCTTTGGACATGCTTTATTGATATCTGTATAATCAATGTACAACCTCCATTTTCCATTCGCCTTACGCACCACGACCGGATTGGCTAACCACGTTGGGTGGAGCACTCTCTGACCAAGCCTGCCACTTCCAACTTCCTAATCTCCTCGGTGATAAATTCTTGTCGTTACAAAGCTTGCTTCCTGACATTCTACTTGACGGGCCGCGCATGGGGACAAACAGCAAGATGGTGCTCAATCACCTCCCTGGGAACGCCGGGGATGTCAGATGCTTGCCATGCAAACACATCGGCATTTGCCCGCAGGAAGGCGACGAATGCGCTTTCCTATTTGCTGTCGAGGGTGGAGCTTATACTGAAAACTCCGCCTGTGCCATCCTCCTTGACGGGCACCTTCTTAGTTTCTGGTGGGGCCGCCTTGAATTTCTTACTCTTGCCGGTGGAGCTGTTTGACACGTCCTCGATGGGAACGCAGCACTCCAAGGAGGTGTGTTTGCCGGAGTGGGTGCAAGAGGTCTTGCTGGTCTTCTTCCCACCGGGAGCTCCAGTGGCAGGAGCAAGCACCTTTGCGGCAGGTGCTACAACCATCCTAGTAGAGTTAATCGGCGCAGATAAGTGCATATTTCTTGTCGCAGTTAACGGTGATGATGGTCATTGGGTCGGGCATCTTCAACGTGTTGTAGGCGTAATGTGACGCCGCCACAAACTTGGCCAGTGTTGGACGACCAAGGATGACGTTATAGGGCAACGGGATCTTGGCGACATAAAAAACGATCTTCTTTGTCCTATAGTTCAGCTCACCACCAAATGTAACTCGTAGTGTGATCTTACCCTTCGGCTAGCTTCTTCCCGGTTTGTTCGAGATCTCCGTCAGGAATTTGTAACCTCTTGATCACTTTGGGCGAGATCAAGTTCAGACCGGCCCCACCGTCAACTAACATTTTTGTCACCTTGAGGTTGCGAATCATTGGCGAAACCAACAATGGCAAACGCCCGACCGCGGTTGTGCGATCAGGGTGATCCTCGGCGTCAAAAATGATAGACGTGCTGGACCATTTCAGTGGCTTCTGGGCATCAATCCACGACTCTGTCGCATTAATCTCGCGCGCCCACTATTCAAGTTGGCGGTGAGAAGAATGTAAAGAGGCGCCACCATCAATGCACATGGCCTCTATAGCTTTTTGAAGCTCATGCTTGCTGGACTTTTCGTCCTCTTCAGGATCATCATCTCCCTCTTTCTTGTCGCGGCCTCGAGCAGGCCTCTCTTGTTGCTTCTCCTTGTCGCGGCGGCCTCCTTGGCCACCGCGCTTCTTGCCGGACCCCTCAGCACCATCCTGGCCCTTCTCTTTGTCTCGCCTTTCATACTCAGCTTTCTACCTTTCCACAAGCTGCTCAACTTGCCGGTAGTTCTGGAGGTCATGTCCCTTGGTGCGATGGATCTTGCAATACTGCTTGTCGAAGCCCTCTGGCTTGTCGGCAGCTGCCAAGGCCTGGCAGGCGGCGCACCCGGCAACCTCCTTGCTGGGATCGTCAACCTTGGCCTTCTTAGCGGTGACGGGGTTGCCGGATTCCTCGATGGCAAGCACGGTTTTGCCCTTGCGCTTCCTATTGCGTCGTCGACCCTTCTTTGCCGGGGCGACGACGTGTTCGTCTCCGGAGTCACTTCCCGCGCCGGCATCTTTGCCGGGGTACTTCCTTCCTTCTTCAGCCCGAGCACATCTATCAGCTAGAACATAAATCTCAACATCCCTAACCTTGTTCATTGCCAGCTCTTCACGCATCTTGTGGTTGCGCACAATCTGATGGAATGCGCTGATGATAGCAACAGGATGAACATCTGGGATGTTGTACTGCACACGGCTGAATCTTTGTATGTATTTGCGTAAGGATTCGCCATCTTTCTGGGGGATGAGATGTATATCACTTGCCCGGCCAGGAGCTTGGTGGCCTCCAGTAAAGGCGCCAACAAACTCGTGGCACAGGTCTGACCAAGAGGAGATGGAATCCACTGGCAGCTGCATCAACCACGACCTGATGTCAATGGTGGCATTGGGGGTATTCCTGGGCATTCCATGGAATACCAAAGAATTTGGCCCAATTTTTTTACTATACATGTATACATGATGGAGCCCACTAGAGCAGCCCATCCTGAGGCACGACGGTCACACCAAGCACAATAGACTTCCACGGCAGCCATGCAATAGATTAGCAGGTCTCCTTCTCGCGCTCTCCCTCCCTCGTTCAAATTCCCAAACCTAGCTGATGGCGCCGGCGACGGCAAGCGATTCCAGCCATCCATGTCCGGCGATCTAGCCCCCTGCCGCTCTCCTTGTCCTCCGGCCCTCCCCTACCTACTGGGATCTGGCCTTCCCCTCCGCCTCCGGCCTCCGCGGTTCGTGCAGGGTTGCGGCAGTGGGTTGCGGGCCTTCCCCTTGCATCGCCACTGCTTCGGGCACCCTTTACCTCCGGCATTCATCACCGTCAGGCGTCGTCGCGTAAGTCCGCCATCCATCCACACCAATCATGGAACCACCAAGGTAGTGTTCCTCTGTTTTTTCAAGAAATCTGCAGTATTTTTTTGCGAACCGCCACTGCCATGCCACATTGCCACTAATACAAGTTCTTGTAAATTGTAATTGTTTGTCACTGTCACTAATTGTAGCTATAGGTTGTAGTCTGAAAGAGTGAAACACTCCACTGCCATGTTGTAAATTATAATTGTTTGTCACTGCCACTAATTGTAGCTATAGGTTGTAGTCTGAAAGAGTGAAACACTATCATTGCCATGTTGTTCTCCCTCTATACCAAAATACTTGTAGTTGGGGAACTTGTACTAGTTTCGCCCAGCTACAAGTATTTCAATACGGAGGTAGTAAATTGTAATTCTTTTTCACTGCCACATTGCCTATAGGTTGCTCACTGGCAATATCCTTTGTTGTTTGTAATATTTCTTAATTGTTAGAGATATTTCCACATTGATATTTTGTTACTATTATCGATGTATGGTCATTGAGTCATTGATTTCACCATCTTACTGCAGATTTGTTGTTCTATTATATTAGTTTGGCAAAAAAAATAAAAGAATACCCACGAGCAAATTCCTAGCTCCGCCACTGCCTGACATTGGGCTTGACTACCAACGGAAGTAGTTGGCGAGCACCTTACCGTCTCGAGCCCCGGCAGCTTGCATCGCAATGGTGTAAACGCTCAGGAACTCAGACAGATGGTTCTTGCCGTCGTACTTCTCCGGGACCTCTGGTTTAAACGTGCGGGAGGTGGGCCACTGGAATTGTCACAGCTCACGGGAAAAAGCTGGACAACCCACCTCGTAAGGCAGGTCACCAGAGTTCCCCGACGCGGGCTTGTTTACAGTGGGCCCTACGCGCCTATTTGATTGATGGCACGCTTCTCACCGCCGCTCGGTGGTGGTTCAAGCGTCTTCTTTGACCCATTCCCGAAGGACTTGGCGTTGGTCGCGGCGGGCTCATGGATTGGATGATGTCGTGGATCCATCATCGCGGGCATCGACCCGCTGAGCTGGTGACTGTTGCTGTCGCGGTGAAGGAGATTGTACCATGGTTGCAGCGCCTTTGATCCTTCCACCATCTGCACGTGCCGACTCGGTGGACCGGCGCCGCGAAGGACCTACCTCTTGGTGCCCATCTTTATTGGCGAAGCCAATGAGGCTCTGGATAGAAGCTCTCCATTCTTCTTGCTTCTCCACAGTGGGAGGAAAGTCCAGGAGTAGCTGCGCTCGTGCCAACGCTTCGGCTGGTGTGGGTGGCAGCGACAGGCGCAAAGAAATGGAGGTGCTCAGACTTCTAACCATGTTAGAAGGAGCCCCATCACGGTTCCGCGGTCGTGCACCGTTTTCACCAGCATCTTGGCGCGCATGCAGGCCCTGCGCATGTTGAGAATGATGCCAAGGGCCCTTTCCATGGGGACGCTCGGGGTCACCAACGTCACGGTGATGCTCGTCGCGCACGACCTGGGAGGACCGTGGTGCATGCGCCAGCGAGGGCATCTTGGAGGTCGCCTTCCTACCCTTGGAGGTCTCCGCGCCGCCCGTGGGTAGCAGGTCTCCATCCTTGGATCCAGCGGCGTGCGGGTTGTCGTCGTGGCCGCGAACGATACCGCTCCCCTGGCTCCGGTCACCAGAACAATGTGGATGCTGATGATCTCCACCCCCACCGCCGTCCGCGTCTACCCCGTTACCCGTCCGTGTTGGCACGGGCAGATCGGCTGCAGATGAACCGATCGTCGTGATCGTCTTCTTCTTGGGATAAATGGTGATCAAGAAAACTAACACGCTAACTGCTACATCAGGTTCGCACAACCTTCACCCCCCTACCTGGCGCGCCAAAAATGTCGGGGAAATGACACATACGGGATCACGCAGATCCCTTCTACGGGTTGGCAGGGAAGAGGGGTGAGCAAAGAGCAGATCTAATGATCAACACGAGGGATTTTTACCCAGGTCCGGGCAGCTGAGAAGCCTAAAACCCTAGTCCTGCTTTTAGTGCATTTCAGTGTTCTTGAGGTTCGGCTAGCTGCTACGCATGGAAACTGGGCCTAAACGTCCAAAAGTCCCTTCCTGCATCGCCTTGGACCTCCTTTTATACCAAGGAGCAACCACAGTGGCGTACATGCATACAGGAGGTGTAAAGTAGCTACAGTGCATATGCTTACCACTGATGTCTTAGGTCAAACGCATTAAATGCGCTGGTTACATGCCCCTAACTTTGCCGAGGATGGAAACAGAAGTTGTCCCGTCCGTCGCCGCCTCACCCCGTCTTGACATGCACCCAGGATGACGAGGCATGCAATGCCAACCTGACTGGCTAGCCGTTGCGCTCGAGCGGTTATAGGATCTTCACAAAGATCTGCATGCCACCACGCAGGTGCTTGCCAGGCTGGCAGGCTGGTTGCCGTGTTGGAGCGGTGACAGTGCGGTGGAACCTTGCCACGCGCGAGTCTTTCCATGACCTTGCAAACGTTCCCGGCAAGGATCTTGCCGGCGGGCTCGCCAGTGTCCCCGGCAAGAGCCTTGCTGGGAACATGGCCTTCTGGTCTTCACAAAGATCTGCATGCCACCACGTAGACGCCCCTGGATCTTGGTCTTGACATTGTCGATGGTGTCAGAGCTCTCAACCTCAAGGGTGATGGTCTTGCTGGTGCTTCGCAAACCATCCCGGCAAGGATCTTGCCAGGGTTTCGCGAGCCATGCCGGCAAGATCGTGCCGGGGGCTCAGCTTGTCTTCTGCTCTCTGATTACTGGCTCGGTTGCCGTCTTGGACGTCTTGTGTTTTTCCTCCAGCTATCCCCGTCAAGCCTTGCCGCGGGTGTGGCTGCAACTGCCCGTGCACAAGTAAGGGGTACCAAAAGGGCCCAAACTTTAGTACACTGACAATCGAACATCTCCTGGCCATCCATCTTGTCGGTGTCAAAACCGGCGGATCTTGCGTAGGGGGTCCCGAACTGTGCGTCTAAGGCGGATGGTAACAGGAGGCGGGGGACATGATGTTTACCCAGGTTCGGGCCCTCTCGATGGAGGTAATACCCTACTTCCTGCTTGATTGATCTTGATGATATGAGTATTACAAGAGTTGATCTACCACGAGATCATAGAGGCTAAACCCTAGAAGCTAGCCTATGGTATAATTGTTGTCATCCTACGGACTAAATCATCTGGTTTATATAGACACCGGAGGGGGCTAGGGTTACACAGAGTCGGTTACAAGGAAGAAGATCTACATATCTGTATTGCCAAGCTTGCCTTCCACGCCAAGGAGAGTCCCATTCAGACACGGGACGAAGTGTTCAATCTTGTGTCTTCATAGTCCAACAGTCCGGCCAAAGGATATAGTCCGGCTATCTGGAGACCCCATAATCCAGGACTCCCTTAGTAGCCCCTGAACCAGGCTTCAATTACGATGAGTTCGGTGCGCAGATTTGTCTTCGGCATTACAAGGCGGGTTCTTCCTCCGAATACTCCATATAAGATTTTGAACACAAGGATAGTGTCCGGCTCTGCAAAACAAGTTCCACATACAACCCTAGAGAGAATAATATTTCCACAAATCTAATCTGCTGACACGTTTAGCAACATGACATCATACCACGGCCCGGTCATTATTCAAACGCTTTTCTCAACCAACACTGCACATATTGCAAGGCGGTTTTCTTGACACGTCTTGTCGAAGAAGAGATTGTGTCCCCTTATCATGGGATTCTCATCAATACGGGTATGGGTAACCCAATCATGCCATCAATTACGGTGTTCAGGGAATAAGCGATTTTACCAGGTAAGTGGGGAGGCGCATCACCTCTTCCTCCCTTAAAAAGGGACAAAGATTCACCCTTTTTACCCACGCCTTCTTCCTCCTTGCTTATCCATTCTCACACACTCGAGCTCCAGTGCCCAAGTTTGCGTCTTTCTCCTCAAACCACTCCAAGCATGTCCGGAGCGGGAGGCAAGTGGATGGTCTCCTCCGTCACGGAGGAGAACATCACAAAGCTACGGGAAGCCGGATATCTGGCCGCGGACATCGCGCACCGGCTGCCAGATGCGGGGCGGATCATCCCTACACCCGAACCCCATGAGAGGGTAGTTTTCCTTACCCACTTTGTCCGCGGACTGGGATTTCCCCTTCACCCATTTGTCCGCGGGCTCATGTTCTACTACGGGCTGGATTTTCATGATTTGGCCCCTAATTTCATCCTCAACATCTCGGCGTTTATCGTCATGTGTGAGGCCTTCCTCCGCATCAGGCCCCACTTCGGCATGTGGCTGAAGACCTTCAATGTTAAACCGAAGGTGGTGGTCGGCCAACAAGCAGAGTGCGGAGGCGCCATGGTGGGCAAAATGCCTAACATCACCTGGCTCGAAGGCTCCTATGTGGAGACCATAAAGGGGTGGCAATCGGGGTGGTTCTACATCACCAAGCCGCGCGACACCAACTGGGTGGCGGCCCCCAAATTTCGATCTGGAATCCCCACGCGGCTCACTTCCTGGAAAGATAAGGGCATGTCCTGGGGTTCCTCGGTAGAGCTGACCGGACTCCAGACCCGCATCAAGAACATGATGAGCAAGAAAATCAAGCTCGTCAACATGGTCCAGGTCATGCTCTTTCACCGGATCCTCCCGTGTCAACGACGGGTATTCAATTTGTGGGAGTTCGACCCGGCCAAGCACCAGATGCTGCGAGAGCTCTTCGACATGACGCACAAGGACGTCTGGAAGGTGCTGTTCAAGGGCGCCGAGGTACCTCCTCCCCTTACCGAGGACCGTGGACTCAGCGCAAAGCGCCATGCCAATCCGGTAAGTTTTTATATCTCACGGGATATTTATTTGCCCCGGTTTAATCATGTGCGGGATCTAAGCTTCCATGCCATTAACAAGACTAGGTAGAGACAGCGGAGCAGATTGATTGCCCAGCCCCCTGCCTGAAGATCCTGCAGATGCTCTCCTAATGGAGACGTTGGTTCCGACGCCTTACGAGGTGCCGGTGAAGAAGGCCAAGAAGAAGGCCACGGGGACCCGAAAGGGTCTCCGGCGCAAGGTTATATCGGACTCATCGTCCGATAACTCTGAAGCGCACTCCTCCCACGAAAACGAGGAGGAAGAGGAAAGTTCTCCCCACCCCCCAGCCGGGGGAGACAAGAAAAGGAAGGCTGCCCCAACCGGGGATGCCGAAGGGTCCAAGAAGGGAAGGACCCTCCTTCCGGACTGCTCCACGACGGCCGCCTACAACGACGATGAGTGGTTACCCAGGGAAAAGCCCCTGGCGAAGTCGTAAGTATCTGGATACCATAGTAATTCATGGTATGTTTTATTGCACTGCTTCTCCTTACGCCGAATATGATTATGCAGTCCGTCCCGAGCCCGTCTCGATGTATCTTCGTCGGACGGTTCTTTGGACTCGTTGGATATGAATAGTGATTCACTTCTGACTGCCTCCACCCCTTGCCCTACGGACAACGTCGAGGTGTTGTCTCAAAACGCACCGAGCCAAGGGGAGGTAGTCCTGGGGGCGCCTCGAGGTGACCTTCCGGACCCTGGGCGCAAAGGGAGCAAGACTCCCACGGGCTCCAAGTTCGGCCCCCAGCCGTACACTGCGCCGGAACCTTTGGTGGTTTCGGACTCCGGCAAGCGACCCTCCGTTAAGAGGGGCAAGCCGCCCATGTCGGTGGCCTCTGTCCATCTAGAGGCACCGGATAACTTGCTGGAAGCGCTTCGCGGCGCTTCCATCGACGAAGAGCACCACACTATCATGAGTGCGGTGATTGAGAAAGTTCAGTCCGCCAAAAATGGACTAACCGAAGCTTGTGCCAGCCTCCTAATAGGCTTTCAGGTAAGCAATCAAAATATAGGAAAATATTACCACATAGATAGTAGCCCTTGCTGCTCTGTTTGGCATTCGCAAAGAAAGGCCGAATAGAGGATCAAATAATGACTCGGGAGTCTAATCAGAATATGTCTATGTGCATATGCAGGCTTCACTGCTGGCCGCTACCGCACGTACTGCGGAGGTCGCTGCACTGAAGCAGGACCATGAGCGGTCCAAGGAAGAGCTCGGCCTTACCAAGAGGCACCTCGAGGAGAGCAAAGGTAAGCAATACCTTGTTTATATATTAAAAAGAAATTCGGTTGTAAAGTAATAGGATCATCATGAATTTGCCAGGGGCCACGACCGAGGTGGCGACCCTGAAGAAGGCGTTGTCCGAGGCCGAAGACAAAGCGGCCAAGGAGCGCATTGAGCGGGAAAAGCAAGAAGCCCGGGTAGGCGAGGTGCAGCAAGAGCTTGAGGCTCTCGCCAAAAAACATGAGTCCTTGGAGCCTGACTCTAAGACGTGAGAGTCCGAGCTTGCGAAGGCGCTCGAAAGCGCACAGAGCGCCAAGGCTAAAGCCCACAAGGCCCTCCAGGAGATTGATGCGGTGAAGAAGATAGCAGCGGGTAAGGCATTCATTATGCAAAGCAAGCATGTGAAGGAAACTTTCCTTTTACTTACCCAAGTTCGAAGCTCTCCAGGAGCATTCGCAGATCTTCCCCGCAGTGTAATGGATGTCGCGGAGTTTTACCGAGCTGAGGAGGGGAGCTCGACGGAAAAGTTGTACTAGTCTCAGTATACTGGGACCGAACACCCAATGCCCTTGAGCGACCAGCCGAAGCAACTAGTCGAGCTTCACAAGGCGGCTGAACAGGCCATGAAGGGTCTTATAGTCTGGATGTGGCTTGGCGATCCCCTGCCTAGCAGCTACTTCGGTCTGGTGAGGCGGCTTGTGGATGCCTGCCCACGGCTTGAAGTCATAAAGCAGCCCGTCTGCATCAAGGGTGCGCGGAGGGCTTTTGCCCGGGCGAAGGTGCACTGGGCGAAGCTGGATGCCGTAAAGCTGGTGAAGGAGGGGCCGCCGGAGGGCAAGGAGCATCGCTGCCCCGAAATGTATTATGACAGTGTCCTGAAGGGTTCCCGCCTTGTGGCGGAGGAATGTGCTAGAGATGTAATTTTTGAATGAACATGCTCATGTGATCCTGTAATGTGAAACGAGTTCATTTGCGCTATGCAACACTTTTTGAATTTAAAATATTACCTTCTATGCGGCCGTTTATAAAATCTGGGAGTTGGCCAGTCGTCGGCTTCTGCCCCCATGTAACTAGTACTGGGGTGTTCGGGATAAACCTGAGCACTCTTTATCCCAATTTTGGGTCCTTCGAGGGAGGTGTTCAGCACAACGAACCAGGCAATCGGACTATAAGGCTTTATCACTCTCACTTAGCCATAGAAGTCTACAATTTTAAATTTTGGCGAAGCCCCTAGTATTCGGAAGGCCGAATTTGGGGCGCTATATACGCCTAAGTCGGGCAAGGCTGACTCCTCGCCTGAAGCGGAAAAAGTCTTTAAGGACTTGAGACCTCTCGAACAGCGACCAGGTCTCGCCTTATCATGACAGTCAGTTTTCGGCTTTCTCTACTGAGGTGCTCGTCCGGAAGAACCGGGACACAATCGCAGTAGTTCTCCCAGCGCTACCTTAGCCGATATACCGGAATATAAGGTACCAAAACATGGGAGCCGGGCAAACCCAACTATTGACCCAAGACATGATTTGGAGCTGATGCATATAATGCTATAAGTTCGGGGTGCCGCACTGTCGAAAGTGTTTGGACTTCTCACGTCGTATTATGGGGTAAACGAAAGCCCCTGGCATACTGACCATACCAAAATGTACGGGCGCAAGTTGTCGTAAATGAACATATAAGAAAAAAGGCATGGATAATGCAATAATAGACTAATGCTATGCATTGTTATTTAAATAATATGTCGAAGTGTACTGATACAAGTAGTGCAATAAGCAAAAAATATGACTATTTGACATGTCCTATCCAAGGGCAAGCTGCGTATGGGTAGTAAAAAGTGGGTATATCGATTGTTATTAGAGACCACCTAGGGGTTCCCTTGTATGTCTTAGCTTCTTGCCTCCTTGGTTGTTCCTTCCCATAATGTGTCCGGCAATCATACTGCCGAAAAGGGCTTCCAGAGAGTAAGGTCCTGAAAGAGAAAAAATGATAAAGGTATGCAACCCCTAGGGCAGTTAAGCCGCATTTCGGGACGTGCCCTGATCGTGCCTCCGCCTATGCCCATGGTGTTTTCAGTGCATAATTATGTACGCGCGGCACGGATTTCGTCGCTTGACTGGGACTAGGACGGGGGCCGAATTGCTAGGCGAGCTCTGAACGTGCTAGGCGATCCTTTTACAGGTTACTCCGGACTCGCTTGACGGTGTCCGGGGGCTGTATCACCGAATTGGTGGTTTGCCTTAAAAGGCTACTTTGTGCTTATGCTGCGAGGGTCGCAGTGTGATCTTCCATGTGGAGCGAGCGTTTTGTATTTCCATTGACTGTTATGACCCCCCTAGGTCCTGGCATCTTGAGCTTGAGGTATGCGTAACGCGGTACCGCGTTGAATTTTGCAAATGCGGTTCGCCCAAGCAGTGCGTGATAGCCACTGTGGAACGGGACGATATCGAAGATTAACTCCTGGCTTCGAAGTTGTCCGGAGATCCGAAGACCACTTCCAGTGTGATTGAGCCCTGCAATGGGCCTCTACACCTGGGATGACGCCCTTAAAGGTGGTTTTGGTGGGTTTGATCCTCGAGGGATCTATACCCACTTTGCGTGTTGTATCCTGATAGAGCAAGTTCAGGCTGCTGCCGCCGTCCATAAGGACTTGAGTGAGGTGAAATCCATCGATGATGGGGTCTAGGACCAATGTGGTGGATCCGCCATGACGGATACTAGTGGGGTGGTCCCTGCGATCGAAGGTGATCGGACAAGAGGACCATGGGTTGAACTTTGGGGCGACGGGCTCCATCGCATAGACGTCCCTTAGTGCACGCTTCCATTCCCTCTTGGGAATGTGGGTTGCGTATATCATGTTCACTGTCTTCACTTGTGGGGGGAACCTCTTCTGTCCTCCCGTGTTCGGCGGCCGGGGCTCCTCCTCGTTGGCGTGAATGGCTGGCTTATCGGGGGTGCCATGGATTTGACATGAGCGATCAAGTATGCGATCCAAACTGGATGGGCCCGGAGTACTTCTTTTAAATGGCTTTTTCTGTTGACCGGATCTAGAGCCTCTGAATCTGGCATTGACTGCTGTATCATCGGTGTTATCGCTGTTGTTGCGGCGCTTGTGTCTGTTATGACGTGGTCTGTCGTTGGCATCTTTGGTATCCGAAGTGCCCGGATACCTTGATGTGTTGTTGCTGCGAGCCAGCCAGCTATCCTTGCCCGCGCAAAAGCGGGTCATGAATGTCGTGAGCGTTGTTGTTGGTGTCAAAACCGGCGGATCTCGGGTAGGGGGTCCCGAACTGTGCGTCTAGGCCGGATGGTAACAGAAGGCAAGGGACACGAAGTTTTACCCAGGTTCAGGCCCTCTTGATGGAGGTAAAACCCTACGTCATGCTTGATTAATATTGATGATATGGGTAGTACAAGAGTAGATCTACCATGAGATCGGAGAGGCTAAACCCTAGAAGCTAGCCTATGGTATGATTGTTGTTCTGTATGTTGTCCTACGGCCTAAAACCCTCCGGTTTATATAGACACCGGAGAGGGTTAGGGTTACACAAAGTCGGTTACAATGGTAGGAGATCTACATATCCATATCGCCAAGCTTGCCTTCCACGCCAAGGGAAGTCCCTTCCGGACACGGGACGAAGTCTTCAATCTTGTATCTTCATAGTCCAGGAGTCCGGCTGAAGGTATAGTCCGGCCATCCGGACACCCCCTAATCCAGGACTCTCTCAGTAGCCCCTGAACCAGGCTTCACTAACGACGAGTCCGGCGCGCAGATTGTCTTCGGCATTGCAAGGCGGGTTCCTCCTCCAAGTACTTCATAGAAGATTTTGAAAACCAAGATAGTGTCCGGCTCTGCAAAATAAGTTTCCACATATTGCCATAGAGAGAATAATATTTACACAAATCTAATCTGCTGACGTATTCCGTAGTGTGACATCGCACCACGGCCAAGCCTTTATTCGAATCATTTTATTGTCCCACCTCAGCGCGTCATGCGAGGCGGTTTCCTTGGCATGTCTCGTCGAAGCAGAGATCGTGTCCCCTTATTCCGGGATTCTCATCAATACGGGCGTGGGTAACCCAACCGCTTCTAGGACTCCTAGACTATAGGCAAGTCCAAACGGCCATGGAGAGGACACTTGATATTCACCCTCTTTATAAAGGGACAAGGCTTTTATTTTTTCCCTCCCGTGCTCAATCGAATCCTTCCCCCACCTCAAGATCAAACACCCAAAGTTCAGGTCAGGTGCTCCGAACCTTCAATCATGTCAGGATCTAGCCTTCAAGGCCGATGGGTGCCTTCCTTCGTCACGGAAGAAGACATCAAAAAGCTGAGGGAGGCCAGATATCTGACCGCCGAGGTTTTGCATCGGCTGCCTGCCCGAGGGCAGGCCGTCCCCTCCCCCGAACCCAACGAGAACATCGTGTTCGTCTCCCACTTCCTCCGAGGTCTAGCCTTTCTCTAGATCCTTTCGTTAGGGGTTTGATCTTTTATTACGGGCTAGATTTCCATGATCTAGCTCTGGACTCCTTTCTTCATATCACGACATTTATTGTCGTGTGTGAGGCCTTCCTCCGGGTTACCCCTCACTTTGGCCTGTGGCTCAAGACCTTTGAAGTAAAGCCGAAGATGATCGAGGGGCAACATGCAGCGTGTGGAGGTGCCTCAATATGCAAGATGACGGGAGCTCCATGGCCCAAAGGTTCCATTCCAGAGGTGTCTGAATTGTGGCAACAGGAGTGGTTCTACATCACGGCTCCTAGAAGTGCCAAGTGGGCGGCCACCCCGATTTTCCGCTCGGGCCCTCCACCACAACTGATGTCATGGATCAGCAGAGGTCTAAGATCGGGTCCACCCAAGGACGTGCCTATACTGCAAAGCCGCATTCGAGATCTCTTCAATGGAGATTTTAGTTTGGTTGCGGTAATACAAGTTATGCTAGTTCGTCAAGTCCAGCCTTGCAAACGCCGGCCCCTTCGCTTGTGGGAGTTCAATCCCGAGGGACCGCGTGTCATTCAAAATTTCCTCGGCCTGACGCACGAGAAGATGTACAAGTCATTCTTCGGACCTCAAGTAGAGTGTCCGGAAATCACCGAGGACATGGGCCTGACCAGTAACCGCGCCGCCGAACAGGTAAGGAATTTTCCGGCCGAACATACTATATCTCATTTGTTACGAAGTTATTTCTGAGAGTTCGCTTTTTGACCAGGACTGGCTAACAAAAGCGAAGTTGATTCGGTGTTCGGCCCCCCTCCCTGAGGGTTTGGACAATCCGGTATTGGAAAAGATGCTCCAGGTCGCACCTTGCCTGGAGCCCTTGAAGGAAGATACTGAGGAGGATAATACGGGTGGACGCGGGCCCCCAACGCTGCCCATTCTAACCGAGGGAGCGAGCGTCTCCATGAAGGAAGACGACCGGAGGAGGAAGAGGACTGCGCCCGGGGATTCGGAAGCCGAAGCTTCCAAACGGGAGAAGAAGTCTCCCACAGAGGGTCCTACCTTGGGGGTGCTTTTGCCGCACAAGGTCCACGGGGGGATCAATTCTCCAGCGAGTCGTAAGTGACCCGAAATACTTTAATAGTACAGGTATGCCATCTTTTTCTTCTGAGGAAATAACCACCGCATATATCTTTGCAGTTCAGGCCTTAGCCCCTCTCAAATGAGCTCGTCTTCGGGGGATCTTCTTCCAGAGATGATGGAGAGCAAAACGCCTCCTCCGGACTCCTCCGCTCCGGAAGCGGGCGACCCCGAAGTGTCGTCGCGGAGGGCCTCTCCGAGTCCGGTGAGGCTAGAAGATAATCCCATTGACCCCCGAAGCTCCTAGTGTCTGGCTCCCGAAGAGAGCTGACAAAAGAGTCCGGCACCGTCTGGTGTGCGATCGGATGTTCTGAGGGAGTTGGTGGGGCGAGCGGCCATCTCAGATGAACACCATGTGCTGATGAATATGGTGATGGAGAGAATTTCGTCCGCCGAAAGCGGATTGCATGAAGCTTTTATGAGTCTACTGACAGGCTTTGAGGTACATAAAATAATGTATGATAGTCCTGCACTTGCTAGGTGTGCCCTGTGTAGATAGTAGCCCCTGAGACTCTAGTTGTCATCGGAAACGACGACGAACATAGGATCATATTCCCAGGTAATAACCATACTGCCTCTATGTGCAGGTGATGGAGGCTCCGGTGGCTAGCCGGACTAGCGAGTTTGCCCATTTAAAACGGCAGTTGGATGCGGCAGACGCCGACATCGAGCTTGTTAACAAAAGGCTTGACGAGGCACAGGGTAAGTGTCATTCTCTGGTAAATTCCACATAGTAAGAGCAGCATGATGCCAATATCTTTAATATGTTGTGACTGCAGATGGAGCTGCCACTGTTGAAGCCTTGCGGGCAGAACTTGCTCGAGCCAAGGAACAAGCGAGGTTTGGTAATGCGGCTGCTTTGAAGGCGGCCAAAGAGTTGAAAGCCGAGAAGGTCACGCATGGCGAGAGCCACGATAAGATGGCCAAGATGGCCATAGAATTAAAAGCCGCCGCCGACCATTGCTGGGTTCTTGAAAAGGAAAACCTAGCGAAGGCATCGGACCTTGAGAAGGCTGCTGTCACGAGAAAAGACATCCGCTCTGCTATGAGGGCGAAGAAGGAGGAGCTGCGGGAAGCCGGGGATATTGTAGCTCGGAAGTCCTTTATGTTGCGGAGGAAGTTCAGAGATCCACGGTATGCCTCTCTGGATCGGCTGTGGAGTTCGAAGGATGTGTATATGGATTTGGCGGCGAGCGCTGCCGATGCGGCCAAGTACTTCCAGGGTCAGACGGACCGTGAAGTGGACCAGCTGTTTTGGACACAATTCCATTCTCCCGAGCGTCCACTTTCATTGACTGACCAATTAGCTGAATGGGCTGAACTGAATAGGTTGTCTGGACTCGCCATGAGGTCTGTTGTGGATCAGCTATGGCCGGAAAGGCCAAAACCGAACAGCTATTTCAGCTTGGTGCAGCAGTTCCTTGACGTGGTGCCACGCATTAATGCGATGAAGAGGTCGGCGTGCATAGAGGGCTCACGGATGGCCTTTGCCCGTGTTAAAGCATACTGGGCGGAGATGGATGCTACGACTGTTGCAGCGTGGGATTCGTCCATAGGTCGAATGGCTGCTGAGCACTACTTTGAAGAAGTTCTTAAGGGTGCTTGTTTGATAGAGACCCAGTGCTCAAAAGATATTATGTTTGAGTGATATGTAATCTCATTGTAAGCGAAATGCTTTTATAAATTTTTATAAGGCTATTTTTATACTTTTGCCTGAAAGTAATATGATGCCTCCTGGGCGGCCGTTTATGTATACATGTGTATAACCTGAAAGATTGCAGCTGTCGGCTTCAACCCCCATGCATATAATGCGGAGGTGCACGCAAAAAACACGCGTTCACACTTAACCCAACGTCTTGGTCCTATTAAGGAGGTGATAGCGGAGCGAGCGAGGCAACCGGACTATAATGCTTTAGCACTTTCACTTAGCCATAGGAGTTTGACAGTGGGGCTACTAGATAGCCCCTGGTGGCTCCGCACTCTCCCGATCCCGGGGTGCGTACATGCCTGGCCGGAAAACGGCCCTTTGTTAAGGCGGAGGAATTCTAACATTCCAATAGGTCATCGAGTGGTTGACCAGTCTCACGCTATATCATGACAGTCAGTTTTCGGCTTTCTCTACTGAGGTGCTCGTCCGGATGAACCAGGGCACAATCGCAGTAGTTCTCCTGGTGCTACCTTAGCCGGTAAAGCGGAACGTAAGGCACCAAAACACAGGAGCCGGGCAAACCCAACATTTGACCAAAGACAATGATTCGGAGCTAATGCATATAGGGCCAAACTCGCGACGCCGAACACACCCTAAGGTATTCGGTCTTTGTGGTATAAACCGGGCCTAAATAACGGCCTTTGTAAGAAGCCCCTTGTGTCCAGGTACGTGCATTGTTCTGGCGTGGCCACATGCCAAGACGTCAGCATCCTTCTTAGCGGTGGATATGTATCAACAAGAGACAGTAAAAAAGGTTTACGCAGGGTCTTAATCTAAAAAGAATCCTTGGATCGGGTCCCTGCTGCACGTCTGCGCCTGTGTCTCCGTTGTGTCGTATCCTGGATGGGTGTAGCACGATGATCGTCTGTCAAAGAGAGGAATTTAGGTGAAAAAGTTGTCGTGCAAAAAGATAGTTTTTAAAGAAACCATGTATAATTCAAGATGAGAAGAAATTGCCACTTGTCTGCGCGCGTTGAGCCCCTTGTATTCACAAATGGGGGTGTGACCATTTATTCGGTATAAATAGCGGCGCCGGACTTGATTAGTTGTGTCTGAGGTCTTGACGACCTATTGGATGCTTTCGCTGGTCCGGGCACCTTTAGTGTGCGGCTGCCAAGGCAGCCGCACTCTCTTCGGCGCGCAGAGATCGCTTGATATTTACGTTCACTGAAATTATGCCACGTGGACCGGGCATCTTGAGTGTGAGGGAGGCATAGTGTGGTATTGCATTAAAGCGAGCGAAAGCTTCGCGTCCGAGCAATGCTTGATAGCCACTTTGGAATGGAGCGATGTGGAAGGTTAAATGCTCGCGATGGAAGTTATCAGGGGAGCCGAATATAACTTATAGTAGGAGGGAGCCCGTACAATGAGCCCCTGGGCCTGGCGTTACTCCTTTAAAGGTAGTATTGCTATGGCGAATTTTTGTTGGGTCTAACCCCATCCCGCGGATTGTATCCTGATATATTAGGTTTAGATTGCTGCCACCGTCCATCAAGACTCGTGTGAAGTGATATCCGCCAATTACTGGGTCTAATACCAGGGCAGCCCATCCTACACGTCGGATACTTGCTGAGTAATCGTGATGGTCGAAAGTGATCGGTTGAGGCGACCAGTGGCAGGACTTCGCGGTGACAGGCGCTTGGGTATATTTTCCTGGGAGTGCCGCGTTATTTTTTCCCTTGATCACGTGTAACACGTTTACTGTTTTGACTTCTGGTAGAAATTTCTTTTGTTCCCAAGTGTCTTGATTGGGAGGCTCGCCCTCGTCTTCACTTGGTGTATCCTCCCCCTTGTGTACGGCGTTGAGCTTGCCGGACTGCTTGAAGACCCAACATTCTCTGTGGGTATGATTAGCAGGTTTACCAGGGGTACTATGGATCCGACATACTTGGTCCAGAATTTTGTTGAGGCTGGACAGTTCATCCCTGGTGCCTTTAGAGGGCTGCTTTTGCTGACCTGGCCGAGAGCTTTTGAGTCCGGCATTTACTGCCGTGCCCTTCGTGTTGTCTTCTTTATTCCGGCGTTTGTTATTGCTGTTGCGCCATGATTTCCCGTTTCCATCTCTAACTTCAGATGTACTGGGGTCACTGGTGCTGCATCTGGCTAGCCAGCTGTCCTCACCCGCGCAAAAGCAGGTCATGAGGCTTGTTAATGCGGCCATCGTTCTCGGCCTATTTTGGCCGAGGAGTCTGGCGAGCCATTCGTCACGAACGCTGTGCTTAAAAGCTGCCAAGGCTTCGGCGTCCGGACAGTCGATAATCTGGTTCTTTTTAGTAAGAAACCTTTTCCAAAGCTTTCAGGCTGACTCTCCGGGCTGTTGAGTTATATGACTCAAATCGTCCGCATCCGGAGGTCGGACATAAGTCCCTTGAAAATTTGCCTGAAAGTCGTCTTTGAGCTCTTCCCAACTTCCAATGAAGCTTTCGGGGAGGCCTTTAAGCCAGTGACGAGCTGGCCCTTTGAGCTTGAGGGGTAAGTACTTGATGGCGTGGACATCCTCTCCTCGAGCCATATGGATATGAAGGATGTAGTCCTCAATCTAGACCCCAGGGTCTGTTGTTCCGTCGTATGCCTCTATGTTTACGGGTTTGAATCCCTCTGGAAATTCATGGTCCAGCACCTCATCGGTAAAACATAGGGGGTGTGCGGCACCCCTGTAGCTGGGTGTATCGCATTGTTCGGATGTTTGTTGTGTTGCATTGTATGCTGGGGCGCGCTTGCGTGGTCCATAGATGGATGTTGTTGCGTCGTCCTTTGGGTGCGAGCCCTCGCATGGGTCGCGTGTTGTATTGTGAGTGGCGTTGTATGCCGCTCTGTGTTGGTAGAGGGGTCGTCTATCCGGCCAGGTGGCTGCTTTGATATTTGATTGTGGGGAGTCTGAGGCCTCCTCATCGAATTCAGGTAGCAGCTTCCGCTTTGGGTAGCTCTTGGAGGGGCGATTTTCGCCGTACCTCGCTGCTGTGTTGAGTATTATACTCCATCTGATTTGGAGTGTGTCTTGCGCAGCCTTGAGCCTTTGCTTCTACTTTTTAAGACTCCTCGTGGTGGCAACAAGCCTTTTACGGGCATTCTGCTGCTCCGGGTGCCTGTCCGGCGTTATGTCATCCGAACCATTATCCTTGATAGAATTTGTTTGTTCGGTTTGATTATCCGGACTGCCGTTGTCTGGCTGCGGTTCGCCCTGCTCCAGCGTTGGGTCTGTGTGATCGTTATTTCTGTCGAGGCCGGATTTGGGGCGGCGCTTGCGTCGCCGCTTTGACTGCTTTTCGAGGGAACAAGCCTTCGGTGCGTCCTTCCGCTCCTCGTCGTCATCTTTTGGTGCGTCCACCATGTATACGTCATATGACGAGGTGGCTTTCCAGGGCCCAATAGGCGCTGGTTCTTCATCATCTCCTTCATCGTCGTCCATACCGCTGATGTCTTCGGATTCGAAGTCGAGCATGTCGGTTAAATCATCGATAGTTCAAAGCTATTGTTGCTTTTTCTTCAAGCTATTTGCTTTGGCTATAAGTCGGCACTTGAAGCGCTCCTGCTCGAGGGGATCCTCAGGCACGATAAATTCTTTGTCGCCGAGGCTCACCTCATCTTCGGAGAGAGGCATGTAATTGTCCTCCTCTGATTCTCTATCTGCTGCCCGCACTGAAGGGCTAGCTTGTTCACCCTCCCGCTCTAAATCGTGCTGGAGGGGATTGTTGTCGTCTTCGGCACTATCCGGAGTGTTATTGTCTCTTGTGCCGGTATCACTAATTTTGCTATGGCGGGACTTAGAGCAGCGCCGCTGACGTCGGTGCTTCGGTTGCTTCTTGGAGGTGTCATCCCCCACTGTCCCGTCGCCATTACCTTCTTTGGGGGTGTCCACCATGTATATATCATATGATGAGGTGGCGGTCTAGCGCCCTGTGGGCGGTGGTTCCTGTTCGTCTCCTGCATCGTCGTCCATACCGTCGATGTCTTCGGAGTCGAAGTCGAGCATGTCGGTTAAATCGTCGAAAGTGGCTACTAAGTGGGTGGTGGGTAGGAAGCGAATTTTTTCGTCGTCGGCATCCCATTCTAGCCGGACATAGTTCAGCCAAGGTTCTCCTGACAAGGAGAGAGAACTTAATGAATTTAGCACGTCGCCAAAAGGTGAGTGCTGAAAGATATCCGTGGAGGTGAACTCCATGATCGGCGCCCAATCGGATTCGATAGGCACGGACGCAGGCGGCTCGGAGTCCGTGGCCAGAGACGAATCTAGTGGTTCGGCAACACGGCTCTCGTAAGGGGTGAAGTCAGTATCCGGCTCTATCGCCACTGAGAGTGCGGCCTCCATGGCGGGGTCTATCCACCCGTCCTCGGATGGTGCAATTTGCTCCGGATTGAAGGCCGGAGTAGTTGCAGGTGTGGTCTCCCGAACACTGTCCGACGGCAGAGCTAAATCATGCTCGTCGTGATCGTGCGGTGCACCTGGTATAGGCTCGAATCCATCAAAGATCAAGTCTCTGCGAATGTCGGCAATGTAGTTCCAGTTCCGAACCTGACCTGATGGCCAGAGGCGTAGCTCTTGATCTGCTCTAGATGGCCAAGCGAGTTGGCCCGCAGTGCGAGGCCACCGAATACGAAGATCGGTCTGGGGAGGAAAACCTCACCCTGGACCGCATCGTTACCGATGATCGAAGGAGCCATCAAGCCTTATAGTGACGGCACAGTGGAACTCTCAATGAAAGCACCAATGTCGGTGTAAAAACCGACGGATCTCGGATAGGGGGTCCCAAACTGTGGGTCTAAGGCGGATGGTAACAGGAGGCGGGGGGCACGATGTTTACCCAGGTTTGGGCCCTCTCGATGGAGGTAATACCCTACTTCCTGCTTGATTGATCTTGATGATATGAGTATTACAAGAGTTGATCTACCACGAGATCGTAGAGGCTAAACCCTAGAAGCTAGCCTATGGTATAATTGTTGTCGTCCGACGGACTAAACCATCCGGTTTATATAGACACCGGAGGGGGCTAGGGTTACACAGAGTCGGTTACAAGGAAGAAGATCTACATATCTGTATTGCCAAGCTTGCCTTCCACACCAAGGAGAGTCCCATCCGGACACGGGATGAAGTCCCCAATCTTGTGTCTTCTTAGTCCAATAGTCCGGCAAAAGGATATAGTCCGGCAGTCCGGAGACCACCTAATCCAGGACTCCCTCACATCTCATCATACTCGTCATCCACTGCAACCCCCAGATTTGTGTCTGTTAGCGAATGATAAGCGATGATCTCCATGCCCCCTAATAGCCCACATCTTCTGCATCCTCCTCCTCCTCATCCTGATCCTCTTCAGAATCCTCTTCCTCCTCATGCTCCTCATCAGAATTCTCTTCCTCCTCCTCCTCCTCCTCCTCATCAGAAACTTCTTCCTCCTCCTTATCATTGTCAGCATCATCTTCATCCTCCCCCTTATCGCCTAAATCCTCCTCCTCTGTTTCCTCATCGACGGCGTCGATAATACGCAAGTTCACAGGCCCTTCCGGCTCTGGATCTAGTGACTCCATCGAGCTCGCCGTCGAGGATCCGACGTTGATAATACGGGAGTGGTACTCATACCAGCAAGCTCGTTGTCGAGGATCCGGCGACTCCATCGCCTCTGCCATTTCCCAAAGGAGAATCTTCATTGTGATTGCACCCTTGCCTCCAAGAACCATCCGCTTCAGTTCATCTGTTGTCACTTCCAAGGTCAGGCCTACCGAGTGCAAATCGAGCTGCTTCACGCTCGGAAACCAGGAGCATATTTCATTACACTTGGCCAACAACAGTTCGTCTCCAACGCAAAACTCTTCCACCACCCTCTTCCATCCATGTAGAGCTAGCAATCAATGAAAGACAAAAAAATAAAAATAAAAACTGTAAAAATAAAAGCGATTATAAGGATTAAAATTACCGCAGAATCTAAAATGGGCTCCTATGAACATATCCTAATTTCTAGGCTTTTCTTTTTTCACACTAGAATTGGCCACTATCACGAATCCAATCCTAAATAAATGTCAATATTGTTTGAAAATTGGAGCACCTCAACGGACAACAATTAAATTGCCAATTCAATTGACTAATCCTAATTGCTAGGGCTACGATTACAAATGTACATATCGCCCAACTATATGTGATGGTTCCTGTGGGCTGCGATGTATCACCATGTCTCTTTGACATTAGAGCTCAGGCGGACACTCAGATTAGGCGGCGGGGCTGCTAGGGCATGGCGGCGGGACTGCAACGGGCGGCCAGGTGGGCATGCGGTTGCTCGGTCGGGGTCGGCTTATTTTAGGCACTATAGATCATCGAGCCCAGGTCCCACTCTTCATAAGCACTCATGGCCAAGGCCCACCTACCATTTGCGACCCACATTTCCAAAGAAGTGAGGCCCCACGCATCAGTAAAATCGAGCAGGTAACGGTCGACAACTTTGACTCGACGGCAAGGCTCCGTTTGGGCTCGTGAGAGAATGGGCCGATGATAGCCCACAAGTATAGGGGATAAGTTGTAGCCTTTTTCGATAAATAAGAGTGTCGAACCCAACGAGGAGCTAAAGGTAGAACAAATATTCCCTCAAGTTCTATCGACCATCGATACAACTCTACGCACACTTGATGTTTGCTTTACCTAAAACAAGTATGAAACTATTTTGCAAGAATAAAACTACGGGTACTTCGCAAGAATAAAACTACGAATAAATTGCAAGATAAAGGTGGATAGCTTTTGTCAACAAGAAAGTTATTTGTCCCTAGGCAATCGGTAACTAGACTGGTAATCATTCATGCAATTTTATATGAGGGAGAGGCATGAGCTAACATACTTTATCTACTTGGATCATATGCACTTATGATTGGAACTCTAGCAAGCATCCGCAACTACTAAAGATCATTAAGGACGTGAAACCCAACCATAGCATTAAGTATCAAGTCCTCCTTACTCCCATACGCACCAACCCACTTATCCGTGTTTAGGTTGCTGTCACCCTCGCAACCGACAATAAGATAATCATGAACGTATTTCAACACCCTACAGCAGAGATCCCTCCGTTTGTGTGACACGGAGGGCACCGTAGGACAGCACCATAAATAAAATATACACTCATACCAACCAAGATCACGATTAACCCATAGGACAAAATGGATCTACTCAAACATCATAGGATAGCCAAATATCATTGGGAAATAATGTATGGAGTTGAGCACCATGTTTAAGTAGATATTACAGTGTGGAGAAGGGAGGTTACACCGCTGCATAAAGGGAGGCGAGTTGGTGTTGATGGTAGCAAGATTGTTGATGTAGATCACCGTCACGATCCTTGCCCCGGCGGCACTCCAGTGCCACCGGGAGAGAGGGGGAGAGAGTCCCCCCTCATCATTCTTCTTCCTTGCCCTCCCCCATAGATGGGAGGAGAGTTCCCCCTCTGGTCCATGGCCTCCATGGCGGTGGAGGGGCGGGAGCCCCTCCGAGATTGGATTTGTCTCTCTGTTCTCTTCTGTCTTGCGTTCCTGTGTTCTGGACCTTCACCATTTCTTATATTCCCGGAGATCCGTAACTCCAATTGTGCTAAAAAATTACATGATTTTTTTTCATAAATTATCTTTCTTCCGCCTGGATAAGGGCCCCAACCGACTTATAGGGAAGGCACAAGACAGCTGGGCACGCCAGGGGGTACCGACGCGCCCTGGTGGGTTGTGGGGGCCGTGTGCCTCCGTTTGTGTTCATTCCACCTCCTAAAAATCACAAATATACCAAAATAATTCTCCATAAATTTTTATCGCGTTTGGACTTCGTTTGATATGGATATTCTACGAAACAAAAAACATGCAACAAAAAAAACTGGCACTGGGCATTGGATCAATAGGTTAGTCCAATAAATCATATAAAATGTTGCCAAAAATATGTGGAAGTTGTATAATAATGTCATGAGACAATCAAAAATTATAGATACGACAGAGACATATCAGCATCCCCAAGCTTAATTCCTGCTCATCCTCGAGTAGATAAATGATAAAAAAGGTAATTTTTTATGTGGAATGCTACCTAGCATAATCTTGATCATATATCTAATCATGGCATGAATATTAAGACATGAATAATTCAAAGCAATAGTCTATAATTTGACATAAAGACATCAATACTCAGGCATCCCAACAAACAATCTTGTCTTTCAAAATATCAACATTAAGGAAAGCTATCCCTACAAAATCATATAGTCTTGTCATGCTCTGTCTTCTTAACACAAAGTATTTATCATGCACAACCCCGATGACAAGCCAAGCAATTGGTTCATACTTTTTAACGCGCTTCAGCTTTTTCAACCCTCACACAATACATGAGTGCGAGCCATGGATATAACACTATGGGTGGAATAGAGTATGATGATAGGGATAAATATAGAGAAGACAAAAAGTAAGAAAGTCTCACATCGACGCTGCTAACCAACGGGCTATGGAGATGCCCATCAATCAATATCAATGTGAGGAGTAGGGATTGCCATGCAACGAATGCACTAAGAGCTATAAGTGTATGAAAGCTCAACATGAAAACTAAGTGGGTGTGCATCTAATCCTATAATAAAAATTTCCCACTAGTATATGAAAGTGACAACATATGAGGCTCTCTATATGAAAAACATGGTGCTACTTTGAAGCACAAGTGTGGAACTAGCATGCCCCTTCTCTCTTTGTTTTTTCTTTTCTTTTTTCTTTTCTTTCTTTTTCATTTTTTTCATTTTTCATTTTCTCTTTTTTTCTCTCTTTGTCCGGAGTCTCATCCCGACTTGTGGGGGAATCATAGTCTCCATCATCCTTTCCTCACTGGGGCAATGCTCTAATAATGAAAATTGATGATCATTACACTTCTATTTACTTATAACTCAATATTACAACTCGATACCTACAACAAAATATGAGTCTATATGAATGCCTCTGGCAGTGTACCAGGATGTGCAATGATCTAGCATAACAACGATATAAAAAACAAGCCATGGAAATATCATGCTAGCTATCTTACGATCATGCAAAGCAATATGGCAATGAATGCTCAAGTCATCAAAACGGAAGCGGTGGAAGTTACATGGCAATATATCTCAGAATGGCTATCGAAAGGCCATAATAGGTAGATATGGTGGTTGTTTTGAGGAAGATATAATAAGGCTTATGTGTGATAGAGCGTATCATATCATGGGGTTTGGATGCACCGGCGAAGTTTGCACCGACTCTCGAGGTGAGAAAGGGCAATGCATTGTACCGTAGAGGCTAGCGAATTGCGGAAAGGTAAGAGTGCGTATAATCCATGGACTCGCATTAGTCATAAAGAACTCATATACTTATTGCAAAAGTTTATTAGCCCTCTAAGAAAAGTACTACTACATATGCCCCTACGGGGTAGATTGGTAGGAAAAGACCATCGCTCATTCCCGACCGCCACTCATAAGGAAGACAATCAATAATAAATCATGCTCCAGCTTCATAGCATAACGAGAGAGTATACATGCATGCTTAGGGAATCACAAACCTTAACACCAATATTCTTACTAACCACAACCGTATACTAGTACCTCCGACATATTCCATCTCTAATCGCAAAATTATTACAAGTAATCAAACATATCATATTCAGTGATCCACAAGTTTTATGTAGGATTTTATGACTAACCATGCAAATGACCAATTCCTATTGACTCTCTAAATAGATATAAGTGAAGCATGAGAGTTTAATTCTTTCTACAAAATACCATGCTCTAAGAAATATAAGTGAATCAAGAGAGCATTCTACAAACTACGGTTTTCTATGTGAAGAGAAACATACAATCCAAACTTCAAATGATATAAGTGAAGCACATGAAGCATTCTATAAAGCCACACTCAAAATATAGAAGTGAAGTGCAATGAGCATTCTATAAATCAACCATGGAATATCTCATACCAGCATGGTGCATAAAAGAAAAATGAAAATTAAACACAAAAGATGCTCCAAGATTTACACATATCACATGAACGAAACGAGAACGAAAACATACCGATACTTGTTGAAGAAAGATGGGATGCCTTCCGGGGCATCCCCAAGCTTAGACACTTGATTCTCCTTGGATATTTACCTGGGGTGCCATGGGCATCCCAAATCTTGATCTCTTGCCTCTCCTCCTTCTCCTCATATCGAGACCTCCTCGATCTTTGATCACTTCATCCACACAAAACTTAACAGAAAACTCGGTAAGATCAGTTAGTACAATAATGCAAATCACTACTCTAAGTATTGTTGCAAACCAATTCATGTTTTGTTTTTGCATTGTAGCTACTATATTATAACTTTTCCATGTCTTATACCACTGATAGAATCGATAGTTTCATCAAAACAAGCAAAACAAGGCATCAAAAACAAAATTTTTCTTAAATAGGACAGTCTCTAGCAATGTGAACATCTACCATGCTTCTGTAACTCCAAAAATTCTGAACAAATAGGAAAAAATAAACAATTTGTATAGCAATATTGTGTAAAAATTTCAGAAACTTTTGACATTCCAGTAAAAAAGGAAGGTACCACATGTAGCCGAGTCTAGAAGATTTCTAGAAACAAAGTTTAGTCCCACATAGAAATTTTGTATAATCATCCATAAGCTTAAACCATGAGTGGGACAATTTGTTATCATTAATTTCATCCTCTCCCAAGATTGCGCAACATGTTCATGCTCAAGTTGCTTAAAATCCGTAATTTGATTTCTAAGAGAAATAATTTTAGCGGAAGGAAAATACTTGGCAATAAAAGCATCCTTACACTTATCCCAAAAATCAATATTATTTCCAGGCAAGGATGAAAACCAATTTTAGCACGATTTTGTAGTGAGAACGGAAATAATTTGAACTTAACAATATCATTATCCACATGTTTTTTATTTTGCATATCTCATAATTCAACGAAAGCATTAAAATGGGATGCATCATCTTCCTTAGGACTTCCAGAAAATTGTTCTTTCATAATAAGATTTAGCAGAGCGGCATTAATGTCACATGACTCCGCACTAGGGGCGGGAGGACCAATTGGAGTACTAATAAAATCATTATTGTTATTATTTAAAAAATCACACAACTTAGTGTTTTTTTAGAGATAGCGACGAAGCAAGCAAACGAGTAAACAATTTTTTTTGTGTTTTTGTAAAAAAATAGAAGTGGGGGAGATGAAAATGAGAGGTAATGGCAAATAAAAAAGCAAATTAAAATTAGAGCAACTAGATGATAGTTTGTGCAAAGGTACTTGATATGTTTTGATGATGTCTCCACGGCAACGGCGCCGGAAACTCTTCGTGCTACTTGTGAGCTGCGTTGGGATTTTTCCCGGAGAGGAGAGGAGATGCAGCATGCTAGATATAAGTATTTCCCTCAGTGAGAACTAAGGTATCAATCGAGTAGGAGAATCACACAAAGCCTTGAACTGCGCAAGAGGGTTGTCAATCCCCTTGAACTGGTTACTTGCAAGAATTAATTCTCATAGTGGTAGATAGAAAAGTAAATTGAAAAACAAAATAAAATAAATAAAATTATAGCAAGGTATTTTTGGATTTTTAATATATGATAAAAGTAGACTCGGGGGCATAATTTTCACTACAGGCTTCTCTCTTGAGCACATAGCATACCATGAGCGAACAAATTACTGCTGGGCAATTGATAGAAAAGCCCATAATTATGACGATATTCAAGGCAATGATCATATAGGCATCACGTCCGAGACAAGTAGACCGACTCCGGCCTGCATCTACTACTATTACTCCACCCATCGACCATTATCCAGCATGCATCTAGGGTATTAAGTTAATTAAAAACAGAGTAATGCCTTAAGCAAGACGACATGATGTAGACAAAGTAAACCCGATCAATATGAATAAACCCGTTGTTTACCCTTAATGGAAACAATACAAATACATGTCGTGTCCACTTCTGTCACTAGGATATAAAGCACCGCAAGATTGAACCCATTACAAAACACCTCTCCCACTTAAAATAAATTAATCTAGTTAGCCAAACCAAACAAATAGATCAGAGAGAAATACAAAGCTATACTAATCATGCATAATAAAGTCATAAAAGACTCCATTACTTACCATAAATATTCAGATCATAAACCCACAATTCATCGGATCCCAACAAACACACTACAAAATAAGATTACATCGGATATAACTCCAAGAACATCAAGGAGAACATTGTATTGAAGATCAAAGAGAGAGAAGAAGCCATCTAGCTACTAGCTATGGACGCGTAGGCCTGTGGTGAACTACTCATGCATCATAGGAAGGCAAAAAGTATGATGTAGAAGCCCTCCGTGATCAATTCCCCCTCCGACAGAGTACCGGAAAAGGCCTCCAGATGGGATCGCAGAAAGAATAAACTTGCGACGGCGGTAAAAGTGTTTCAAGTGGGGGTCTCTGCTGATTTCCCAATATGTAAGAATTTATAGAAGTGAAATTTAGGCCAGACGGAGCCTCGAGGGGCCCACAAGGCATTAGGGTCTGGCCCCCTGGGCGCGCCATGTTGCCTTGTCGTCTCCTCGTACATCCTCTGGTCTCCTCCCAAAGCTTCCAGGGTCTCTTATGTCCACAAACAAATCATGAAAAAGTTTTATAACGTTTGTTTGGTACTGATTTTTCCGGGAAACCAAAAGGCGGCAGAAAACAACAACTGACACTAGGCACTAGATTAATAGGTTAGTCCTAAAAAATGATATAAATAGCATATAATTGCATATAAAACATCCAAGATTGATACTATAATAGCATGAAACAATAAAAAAATGTATACACATTGGAGAAGTATTAGGTGTGCGTACATTCATAGGAATGTGTGTATGTACGTGTTTGTCAATATGTGCGTCTATACTTTGTTACTTGAAGAAAACACCCCTTTCCTTCCTCGCGGTGTAACTATACGTCTCCAACATATCTATAATTTTTTATTGTTCCATGCTATTATATAATCTATCTTGGATGTTTTATATGCATTGATATGCTATTTTATATCATTTTCTGGGACTAACCTATTACCTAGTGCCCAGTGCAAGTTGTTGTTTTTCCTTGTTTTTGTCTTTTACAGAAAATCAATACCAAACAAAGGCCGAACGGAACGAAACTTTTTGAGGATTTTTCTTGGACCAAAGGAGAACCACGAAGCTTCGGGAAAAGGCCAAAAGACCCACAAGGGGGCCAC
>NC_041392.1:249784671-249788967 GCF_002162155.2 Triticum dicoccoides | reverse complement strand
CTCTTCTAACCCTAATATCAACTCTCTAAATACCCAAATATTCCCGTTACGTCAGGAGGAGCACAAAAACTACTTTTCCGCCGCCGCAAGATTTTGTTCTCGTGAGATCCCATCTTGGGCCCCTTTCCGGCACTCTGCCGGAGGGGGATTCGATCACGGAGGGCCTCTACGCCAACCTTGTTGCCCTTAAGATAATGTGTGCGTAGTTTACCACAGACCTACAGGTCCATAGCTAGTATCTAGATTGCTTCTTCTCTCTCTTTGATCTTCAATACAATGTTCTCCTTGATGTTTTTGGAGATCTACTCGATGTAATCTTCTTTTGCGGTACATTTGTTGAGATTCGATGAATTGTCTATTTATGATAAGATTATTTAGGAATATTATTTGGGTCTTCTCTAAAATGTTTTATTCATGATTAAGATAGCTTTGTATTTCTCTCCGATCTATCGATTTGGTTTGGCCAACTAGATTGGTATTTCTTGCAATGGAAGAGGTGCTTTGTGATGGGTTCAATCTTGTGGTGTCCTCACCCAGTGACAGTAGGGGTAGCGAGGCACGTATTTGTATTGTTGCCATTAAGTATAAAAAAGATGGTTTTTTACCATATTGATTGGATCTATCCATCTACATCATGTCATCTTGCTTAAGGCGTTACTTCGTTCTTGTTAATTTAATACACTAGATGCATGTTGGATACCGGTTGATGCATGGAGTAATAGTAGTAGATGCAGAACGTTTGGGTCTACTTGCCGTAGATGCGATGCCTATATTCATGATCATTGCCTTAGATATCGTCATAACTTTTTGATTTTCTATCAATTGCTCAACAGTAATTTGTTCACCCATCGTATGTGTTATTTCAAGTGAGAAGCCTCTAGTGAAAACTATGGCCCCCGGGTCTATTTCTCATCATATATCTTCAGATCTATAAAATCAAAAACCCAAAAATACCTTGCTGCAACTTATTTATATTTAGTTTATTTTTCCTTTTACTTATCTTTTATATCTATCTCTATTAGATCTCGCTCTTGCAAGTGACCATGAAGGGATTCACAACCCCTTTTTCACGTTGTGTGCAAGTGTTCGTTAGTTTGTGCGGGTGCATATATTTGGGACTTTCTTGTACCTCCTACTGGATTGATATCTGGGTTCTTAACTGAGGGAAATGCTTATCTCTACTTTGATGCATCACCCGTTTCTCTTCAAGGAAAAAAATCAACGCAAGCTCAATAAGTAGCAGGAAGAATTTCTAGTGTTGTTGCCGGCGAGGTTCTACAACAAGCCTATAAAGTACCTATCATAAACTCTCATCTCTTGCACTTATATTATTTGCCATTTGCCTCTCGTTTTCCTCTCCCCCACTTCTATAACGTTTTGAGAAAGCACAAAAATATTTGCCTTTTTATTCACCTTCTTTTCGTTCGTCTTTTTCTTTGCTTTTTGTTTGCTTGTGTGCTAGATTGCTTGCTTTGTCGCGTTGTCTCAAGAAAATACCAAGTTGTGTGATTTTTCCAACACTTATAATAATGATTTTATTAGTACTCCAATTGCTCCCGCCACTAGTGTGGAATCTTACGAAATTAATGCCGATTTGTTAAATCTCGTTATGAAAGAACAATTTTCTGGTAGTCCTAATGAAGATGTTGCATCTCATCTAAATACTTTCATTGAGTTGTATGATATGCAAATAAAAAATATGTGGATAATGAAATTGTCAAATTAAAGCTATTTCCGTTCTCACTACGAGATCATGCTAAAACTTGGTTTTCATCTGGGCCTAAAAATAGTAATGATTCATGGAATAAGGGTAAAGATACTTTTATTTTCAAGTATTTTCCTCCCGCCAAGATCATCTCCCTTAGAACGACATAATGAATTAGGCAACTTGATCATGAACATGTTGTACAATCTTGGTAGAGCATGAAATTGATGATAAGAAATTGCCCTAATCATGGTTTTAGTTTATGGATGATCATACAAAAAAATTATGATGGATTGAATTTTGCATCTAGAAATCTTTTAGATTCCGCCGCAGGAGGTACTTTGATGGAAATCACAATAGAAGAAGCTACTATAACCTAGATAATAATATGGCAAATTACTCTCAATGGAAAACCGAAAGATCGTCTACTAGTAAAAAAGTGCATGCAATTGAAGAAATTAATACTTTCAGTGGAAAGATGGATGAACTTATGAAATTGATTGCTAGTAAGAATGCTCCTATTTATCCTAATGATATGCCTTTGTCCACTTTGATTGAGAATAATAATTAATCTATGGATGTGAATTTTGCTGGTAGGAACAATTTTGGTAATAACGCGTATAGAGGAAACTTCAACCCTAGGCCATTACCTAGTAATTCCTCTAATAATTATGGTAATTCCTACAACAATTCTTATGGAAATTATAATAAGATACCCTCTGATCTTGATAACAATATTAAAGAATTTATTAATTCTCAAAAGATTTTCAATGCTATGGTAGAAGAAAAATTGCTTAAGATTGATGATTTGGCTAGAAACATTGATAGAATTTCTCATGAGATTTATTCTTTCAAGATTAGATCTATACCACCCAAGATTGATATTAATGAAACTCCGAAATCTATTAAAATTCCTATGAATGAAAGTAGAGAGAGAACCGCTAGGATGCGTGCTAAGGGAGATTGGCTAGAAAAAACATGTTCTTCTAGTTTTTGTGATAATAATGATGAAGATCTTAAAGTGATTGGTGTGAATCCTATTGAATATTCGTTTGATAATATAAAACTTCATAAAGAAGGTACTGGAGGTGAGTCAACTTTATCTAGAAGGTATCCCAATAATTTGGAGGGTGAAGATCTTAATGAAAAAATTGAAAAAAGTGGGATTGGATAGGTCAAAACTTTAGGTAGCGATGAACCCACTCTTTTGGATTTCAAGGACTTTAATTATGATAATTACTCTTTGATAGATTTTTTTCCTTGTTTCAATCCATTCTTAATTCACCTCATACTTATAATCAAAATAAAACTTTTACTAAACATATCATTGATGCTATGATGAAATCTTTTGAAGAAAAACTTGAGTTGGAAGTTTCAATCCCTAGAAAGTTTTATGATGAATGGGAACCTACTATTAAAATTAAGATTAAAAATTATGAGTGCTATGCTCTGTGTGATTTGGGTGCTAGCGTTTCCACTATTCCAAAATAAACTTTATGTGATGTGCTAGATTTCCATGAACTTGATGGCTGTTCTACGGATTTGCACTTAGCGGATTCCACTATTAAGAAATCTATGGTAAGAATTAATGATGTTCTTATTGTTGCAAATAGGAATTATGTTCCCATAGATTTTATTGTGCTTGATATAGATTGCAATCCTACATGCCCTATTAAACTTGGTAGACATTTCCTTAGAATTGGTGTTTTAGTGTAGATTTTGTTTGTGCTTGATTCCACTATTACACCATTGGGATGATCTATGGTGATAGTTAATATGATTTTGCTAAAAAACAAAAACTTTTGTGCCCAGTAATAGAATTGGTCTGAGTTGCTGGAACATGATAAATTCATGAATTTTTTACACAAGAATTATATACAAATTGCCTATGTTTTCCTAACTTTTCAGAATTCTTGGAGCTACAGGCGCATATGAAATTTCCAGATTACTACAGACTGTTCTGTTTTTGACAGATTCTGTTTCCATTGTGTTGTTTGCTTGTTTTGATGAATCTATTGTTGGGGAACATAGTAATTTCAAAAAAAATCCTACGCACATGCAAGATCATGGTGATGCATAGCAACGAGAGGGGAGAGTGTTGTCCACGTACCCTCGTAGACCGTAAGTGGAAGCGTTATGACAACATGGTTGATTTAGTCGTACGTCTTCACGATCGACCGATCCTAGTACCGAACGTACGGCACCTCCGTGATCTGCACACGTTTAGCTCGCTGACGTCCCATGAACTCACGATCTAGTAGAGCTTCGAGGGAGAGTTCCGTCAGCACGACGGCGTGATGATGGTGTTTATGAAACTACCGACGCAGGGCTTCGCCTAAGCACCGCTACGATATGACCGAGGTGGATTATGGTGGAGGGGAGCACCACACACGGCTAAAAGATCAAAGATCAACTTGTGTGTCCATGGGGTGCCCCCTGCCCCCGTATATAAAGGAGCAAGGGGGAGGCCGGCCGGCCCTAGGAGGGCGCACCAAGAGGAGGACTTCTCCTCCTAGTGGGAGTAGGACTCCCCTTTCCTAGTCCCACTAGGAGGGCGAAGGAAGGAGTGGGAGAGGGGAAAGGCAAGGGGG
>NC_041392.1:249762245-249784316 GCF_002162155.2 Triticum dicoccoides | reverse complement strand
TTTTCTCTGAGATCATCCGAAACCCTTCCGGTATCCGAATATAGCTGTCCAGTATATCAATCTTTATGTATCGACCATTTCGAGACTCCTCGTCATGTCCCTGATCATATCCGGGACTCTGAATTACCTTCAGTACATCAAAACACATAAACTCATAATACCGATCGTCACCGAACGTTAAGCGTGAGGACCCTACGGGTTCGAGAACTATGTATACATGAACGAGACTCATCTCCGGTCAATAATCAATAGCGGAACCTAGATGCTCATATTGATTCTTAATATTCTACGAAGATCTTTATCGGTCAAACCGCATAACGACATACGTTGTTCCCTTTGTCATCGGTATATTGCTTGCCTGAGATTCGATCATCGGTATCTCAATACCTAGTTCAATCTCGTTAGAGGCAAGTCTCTTTACTCGTTCCGTAATACATCATCCCGCAACTAACTCATTAGTTGCATTGCTTGCAAGGCTTATAGTGACGTGCATTACCGAGAGGGCCCAGAGATACCTCTCCGACAATCGGAGTGATAAATCCGAATCTCGATCTATGCCAACTCAACAAGTACCATCAGAGACACCTATAGAGCACCTTTATAATCACCCAGTTACGTTGTGACGTTTGGTAGCACACAAAGTGTTCTTCCGGTATTCGGGAGTTGCATAATCTCATAGTCATAGGAACATGTATAAGTCATGAAGAAAGCAATAGCAATATACTAAACGATCAAATGCGTAGCTAACGGAATGGGTCAAGTCAATCACATCATTCTCTAATGATGTGATCCCATTAATAAAATGACAACTCATGTCTATGGTTAGTAAACTTAACCATCTTTGATTCAGGGAGCTAGTCAAGTAGAGGCATACTAGTGACACTTTGTTTGTCTATGTATTCACACATGTACTAAGTTTCCGATTAATACAATTCTAGCATGAATAATAAACATTTATCATGATATAAGGAAATATAAATAACAACTTTATTATTGCCTCTAGGGCATATTTCCTTCATCTATGGGTAGTATCGGGGGGTATGAACCATGGAGAAGTTAGAGTACAGTAGATATAAGACCAATATAAATTTAGAATGAGTTCACAACAGTACCTAAAGTGGTGATTTGCTTTATCATACTAACGGATCTAACTAGTTTTCTGTTGAGTTTTGTGTTTTGAAGTTTTCAAGTTTTGGGTAAAGATTTGATGGATTATGGAATAAGGAGTGGCAAGAGCCTAAGCTTGGGGATGACCAAGGCACCCTAAGGTACTATTCAAGGACAACCAATCATCTAAGCTTGGGGATGACCCGGATGGCATCCCCTCTTATGTCTTCAATCCATCAGTAATTTTACTTGAGGTTGCATTTTTATTCACCACATGATATGTATTTTGCTTGGACCGTCTTGTATTATATGAGTCTTTGATTTTTAGTTTTCCACAACCATCCTTGTTGTACACAACTTTTTAGAGGGACACACATTAATCGTGAATTTATTAGAATACTCTATGTGCTTTAGTTATATCTTTTGAGCTAGGAAATTGCTCTAGTGCTTCACTTATATCTTTTAAGAGCATGGCGGTGGATTTATTTTGTATAAATTTATGTAATGTCATCCTTCACTTATATTATTTTGAGAGTCTTAAAAATAGTATGGCAATTTTCTTAGGTTATGAATTTGGTCCTAATATGATGGGTATCCAAGAGGGGTATAATAAAAACTTCCATAAAGAGCATTGAATATATGAGAAGTTTGATTCCTTGCATTTGTTTTGAGATATAAAGATGGTGATAGTAGAATAATGCTAGAGAGTAATTGTGGATTAGTAAAAATACTTGTGTTAAGGTTTGTGATTCCTGAAGCATGCACGTATGGTCTATCATTATGCATTGAAGTTAGAGCATGATTTATTTTTTATTGTCTTCCTTATGAGTGGTGGTCGGGGATGAGTGGTGGTATTTTCCTACAAATCTACCCTCCTAGGAGCATGCATATTAGTACTTTGCTTCGATGGCTAATAATTTTTTGCAATAAGTATGAGAGTTCTTTATGACTAATGTTGAGTCCATGGATTATACGCACTCTCACCCTTCCACCATTACTAGCCTCTCTAGTACCACACAACTTTCGCCGGTGCATTAAACCCACCATATACCCTCCCTCAAAACAGCCGCAATACCTACCTATTATGGCATTTTCATAGCCATTTCGAGATATATTGCCATGCAACTTCCACCATTCTGTTTATTATGACACGCACCATCATTGTAATATTTCTTTGCATGATCATGTTGTTGGCATAGTATTTGTGGCTTGGCCACCGTTCATATTTTTTATACATGATGCGCTAGATCATTGCACATCTCGGTACACCGCCGGAGGCATTCATATAGAGTCATATCTTTGTTCTAATATCGAGTCGTAATTGTTGAGTTGTAAGTAAATAAAAGTCTGATGATCATCATTATTAGAGCATTGTCCCATGTGAGGAAAGGATGATGGAAGCTATGATTCCTTCACAAGTTGGGATGAGACTCCACACTTAAAATAAAAAATAGGCCAAATAGCCCAAAATAAAAAAAGAGAGAAGGGACAATGTTACTATCCTTTTCCACACTCGTGCTTCAAAAATAGCACCATGTTCTTCATGATAGAGAGTCTCATTATAGAACTTGGTTTGTATATTCCAATGATGGGCTTCCTCAAATTGCCCTAGGTCTTCGTGAGCAAGCAAGTTGGATGCACACCCACTTAGTCTTCTTTTGATCTTTCATACACTTATAGCTCTAGTGCATCCGGTTGCATGGCAATCCCTACTCACTTGCATCAATATCAATTGATGGGCATCTCCATAGCCCATTAATTTGCCTAGTTGATGTGATACTTTCTCCTTTTTGCCTTCTCCTCACAACCTCCACCATACTCTATTCCACGTATATGAAGGAAATATGCCTTAGAGGAAATAATAAAGTTGTTATTTATATTTCCTTATATCATGATAAATGTTTATTATTCATGCTAGAATTGTATTAATCGGAAACTTAGTACATGTGTGAATACATAGACAAATAGAGTGTCCCTAGTATGCCTCTACTTGATTAGCTTGTTAATCAAAGATGGTTAAGTTTCCTGACCATAGACATGTGTTGTCATTTGATCAACGGGATCACATCATTAGAGAATGATGTGATGGACAAGACCCATCCGTTAGCTTAGCATAATGATCGTTTAGTTTTATTGCTATTGATTTCTTCATGACTTATACACGTTCCTCTGACTATGAGATTATGCAACTACCGAATATCAGAGGAACACCTTGTGTGCTATCAAACGTCACAACATAACTGGGTGATTATAAAGATGCTCTATAGGTGTCTCCGATGGTGTTTGTTGAGTTTGCATAGATCGAGATTAGGATTTGTCACTCCGTCTATCGGAGAGGTGTCTCTGGGCCCTCTCGGTAATGCACATCACTATGAGCCTTGCAAGCAATGTGACTACTGAGTTAGTTACGGGATGATACATTATAGAACGAGTAAACAGACTTGCCGGTGATGAGATTGAACTAGGGATGACGATATCGATGATCGAATCTCGGGCAAGTAACATACCAATGAGAAAGGGAACAACGTATGTTGTCATGCGGTTTGACCGATAAAGATCTTCGTAGAATATGTAGGAACCAATATGAGCATCCAGGTTCCTCTATTGGTTATGGACCGGAGATGTGTCTCGGTCATGTCTACATAGTTCTCGAACCCGTAGGGTCCGCACGCTTAACGTTCGATAACGATTAGTATTATGAGTTATGTGATTTGATGACCGAAGTTTGTTCGGAGTCCCGAATGAGATAACGGACATGACGAGGAGTCTCGAAATGGTCGAGAGGTAAAGATCGATATATTGGAAGGTTATATTTGGACACCGGAATAGTTCCGAAGTGTTTCGGGTATTTTCTGGAGTACCGGGAGGTTACCAGAACCCCCCGGGGAAGTAGTGGGCCCTAATGGGTTCAGGAGAAAGGAGAGAAGGGCCTCAAGGGCTGGCCGCCCCCTGTCCGATCATAATTTCGAACCGTTTTTCGCCCCATGTTTCGAGACGCGGTTGTCATTGGCACATCTTGTCAAAGCAGAGATCGTGTCCCCTTATTATGGGATTCTCATCAATACGAGCATGGGTAACCCAACCGTGCCGATTACACAACCCTTGGGAGCAGGCGAATTTTAAGGTGAATGCGGGGCGTTCCATATTCACTGCCCTTATAAGGAGATAAGATTCCCCTTTCTTCTCCCACGCTTTCTTCATGCCTCACCGCTCTTGAGCTCCAACGCCCAAGTTCCCATTTCCCTGTCTCGAGAAAGCACTCAACCATGTCCGGATCTGAAGGTCAAGGCAAATGGATGGCCTCCTCTGTTAAGGAGGAGGACATCGCCGATCTTCGGGCGGCCGGGTACCTGGCGAAGGAAATCGCCCACCGTCTTCCAGCCCGGGGACAAATCATCCCCACACCGAAGCCCAACGAGAGGGTAGTGTCCATCCCTCATTTCCTCCGCGGGCTAGGGTTTCCACTCCACCCCTTCATCCGCGGGATAATGTTCTACTACGGGATAGACTTCCACGATCTATCCCCGAACTCCTTCCTCAATATCTCGGCGTTCATCGTCGTGTGCGAGGCCTTCCTCCGCATCCACCCCCACTTAGGGCTGTGGCTCAAAACCTTCAACGTGAAGCCCAAGGTGGTGGATGGACAACACGTAGAGTGCGGGGGCGCCATGGTGAGCAAGCTCACCAATGTCTCTTGGCGAAAAGGCACATCCGTGGAATCTGTCAAGGAATGGCAGAAGCTATGGTTCTACATCACCGAACCCCACGATGCCACTTGGGCCGCGGCTGCCGAATTCAACTCCGGCGCCCCCATGCGGCTCACCTCCTGGGTTGAGAAGAGCCCAAACTGGTGTTCGTCGGATGAGCTGATTGCGCTGCAAACGCGTATCCAAAGTATGACCGATAGGGACATCAAGCTTGTCGACATAATCCAGGTGATGTTGGTGCGCTGAATCCTTCCCTGCCAGAGCCGAAGCCGTCCTCTATGGGATTTCAACCCAAAGAAACACCATACCCTGGTGAGGCTTTTTGAAACGACTCATCAAGATGCCTGGAAGTTGCTTTTCAAGGGCAACGAGGTACCTCTGGCCACTGACTCGGACCGGGGTCACGACATAAATCACCCACCCAATGAGGTATGTTGTTTTCAACACATCCCTTACTTGCTTATTTCAAGGATGATATCTAAGCTTTCATTACCATTGCTTTTTCAGTACTAGTTGAAGAAGGCGAAGCAGATCCGGTGTCCGGCTCCCTTTCCCGAGGAGCCAGTCATCCCGCGCTTAGCAAAGATGCTGGAGCCGGCATCTTATAAGGCACCAGAGAAGAAGGCCACAGGAAAGGCGAAGGGGGTCCGGAGCGGCCCCCGCCACAAGGGTACCTGGGACGCGACGTCCGAAGACAAGGCTCATTCCCCCACCACCGAAGACGACGCAAAAGAGGAGGAGGAGGAGAGCGATTCTCCCCTGATGGGGGAAGGAAGAAGAGGGCGGCCTCCGCAACTCTGGAGACGAAGGCGCCCAAAAGGGGGAAGGGCTCCCTCGCGGATAACTCCGCATGGGACGTCGATGACAGTCCAGAGAGACACCCCCGCGCTAAGCCTCGAGCCGCATCGTAAGTACTAATATCTTATCCTACCCTGAAGTTTCCCCTCCTCATTGTATTGAGATGATTGGTTATGTTATTGTAGTCCGGCCCACCATAGCCCTCCGCGATCCCAGGAGGCTCGCTGGATTCCAAGGCGATGGCCAGCGACTCCCCGCCAGCCGCACACTCCTCCAAGACCAGGGATGATGTGGAGGTGTTGTCCTGAAGGACTGTTCCTAGCGGGGGAGAGCCTCAGGAGGCGCCCGCAGGCGAAACCCCCATCGCCAGACACCAAGGGGAATCAATCCCCCCGAAGGCTGGCGGGGAGGGCCGTATACAATTCGGCCCCCAACCGGACTCCATTCCGGATACCGAGGCGGCTCTGGAATCCAGCACACACCCTCCTTCGAAAGAAGGGAGGATGCCTGTTCCGCCGGTGGCCCCTGTCCAACCAGGGGCACCGGATAATCTGCTGGAAGCGCTGCGAGGTGCTTCCATTATGGATGAGCACCGTGTCCTTATGTGAACAGTGATTGAAAGGGTTCAGTCCGCCAAGAGCAGACTAACCGAGGCCTGCGGCACCCTACTGATAGGTTTTGAGGTAAGTGACACCAAAAGGAGAGAATCCCAATGTAGACAGCAGCCCCTGAGACACTGTCCGGTGTTCGGAAAGAAAAAACCAGACAGAGGATCAATCTCCTATGACAGGAAACTAACTAATTTTTTCTTAAATACAGGCATCGTTGCTGGCCGCGGCCTCACATACTGCCAAAGTCTCCGGACTGAAGCAGAAACTGGCGGAGGCCGAGGGAGAGATGATCCAAGTGAAGAGGCGGCTCGAGGAGAAGCAAGGTAGGCAATAACCTGTTATATATTCGAAAAGAAGAAAATGATATGCGATGACCAAAATGCCATGATCGGTACAGAAGCGACGACTGAGGTCGACGCCCTGAGGAAGGCGCTGGCCGAAGCCGAGGGGAAGGTTGTCCAACAGCAAGCCGCCCCTAAGAAGCTCAAGGCCCGGGTCGGTGAGGTCCAGCAGGAGCTCCAGGACATGGTGAAGAAGTGTGAAGCTTTGGAGCGCGAGGCGTCGGTTCGAGAGGCCGAACTTACCAAGGCTCGTCAAAGCGCAGAGGCCGCCCGGAATGAGGCCCGGGCCGCTCTCCAGGAGATCCAGGAGGCGAAGAAGATCGCAGGGGGTAAGGCGTTTAACATGCAGAGCAAGTATGCGGAGAGGAAGTACCTTTTATTAACCCGGATTCGGAGTTGCCCTGGTGCTTTTATGGATCTGCCACGCAGTGTATCCGATGTTGCGGAGTTCTTCCAAGCCAGGGAAGGGGATTATCTAGAGAAGCTGTTATGGTCGCAGTATGCTGTGCCAGAGCATCCGGTGGCCTTTGCCGATCAACTGAAACAGTTAGTTGAGCTGCACAGGATGGCTGAACTAGCCATGAAGGATTTAATAATCCGACTATGGCCAGCCGAAGCTATACCTAGCAGTTATTTTGGCCTCCTGAAGCGGGATGTGGAGGCTTGTCCGCGGCTAGACATCGTCAAGCGATCAATCTGCATCAAGGGTGCCCGCATGGCCTTCGCTCATTGCAAGATGTGGTGAGCGAAGATGGACGTCGTCGAGGTGGTCCGGGGGCCGCCGGAGGGTAAGGAGCACCGCACACCCGAGCGATATTTTGTGGATGTCCTGGAGGGATCTCGACTTGTAGCAACGCAGTGCGGGAAGGATGTTATTCTCGAATGAATACATTCATATTTTGCCTTGTATGATGAAAACGAATCTGCTTTGTAAGATAATTTTTATTATGTTTTGATTGCATCCTCCTGTGCGGACGTTTTGTATGAAATCTGAGGGTTGGCCAGTCATCGGCTTCTGCCCTCACGTGGGTAGTATGGAGGTGTTCCGGATGGTATCTAAACAATCTTGATCCAATTATATGGTCCTTGAAGGAGTTGTTTAGCACAACGAACCAGGCAACCAGACTATACGGCTTGAACGCCCTCACTTAGCCATAGGAGTTTTATAATAAAACATAGGCGCAACCCCTGGTATATGAACTAGAGTGATGTCAGCGTCTGATCGGGGAGTACATCCTTCGTGAAATGCGGAAAAACCTCCAACGGTTTGAGACCTCCGAACAGCTGACCGGCTCTCTCTACATCATGACAGTCAGTTTTCGGCTTTCTCTACTGAGGTGCTCATCTGGTTTAGACCAGGGCACAATCACAGTAGTTCTCCCTTTACTACCCTAATTGATGTAGCGGAACGTAGGGTAGCAAGCACAGGAGTCGGGTGAGGGAGTCCTGGATTAGGGGGTCTCCGGACAGCCAGACTATATCCTTTGGCCGGACTGTTGGACTATGAAGATACGAGATTGAAGACTTCGTCCCGTGTCCGAATGGGACTCTACTTGGCGTGGAAGGCAAGCTAGGTAATACGGATATGTATATCTCCTCCTTTGTAACCGATCTTGTGTAACCCTAGCCCCCTCCGGTGTCTATATAAACCGGAGGGTTTTAGTCCGTAGGACAACAGACAATCATACCATAGGCTAGCTTCTAGGGTTTAGCCTCTCCGATCTCGTGGTAGATCAACTCTTGTACTACTCATATTATCAAGAATAAATAAAGCAGGATGTAGGGTTTTACCTCCATCAAGAGGGCCCAAACCTGGGTAAAACATCGTGTCCCCTGCCTCCTATTACCATCCGCCTTAGACGCATAGTTCGGGACCCCCTACCCGAGATCCGCCGGTTTTGACACCGAAATTGGTGCTTTCATTGAGAGTTTCCCTGTGTCATCATCATTAGGCTTGATGGCTCCCTCAATCATCGATAGCGATGCAGTTCGGGGTGAGACTTTTCTCCCCGGACAGATCTTTGTGTTCGGCGGCTTCGCACTGTGGGCCAACTCGCTTGGCCATCTGGAGCAGATCGAGAGTTACGCCCCTGGCCACCAGGTCAGGTTTGGAAGCTTAAACTACATGGCCGATATCCGCGAAGACTTGATCTTCAACGGATTCGAGCCCCTTCCTTATGCGCCACATGGTCACGATGAGCATGATTTAGCTCTACCATCAGACAGTGTTCAGGAGATCGCGTCGGCAACCGCTCTGACCCTCAATTCGGAGCCAGTTGCGCCATCCATGGACGGGTGGATAGACCCCGCCACGGAGGCCGCACTCTCATCGGCGATCGAGCCGAGTATCGACCTTACCCTTCACGGGAGCCGTGACGCCGAACTACCGGATTCTTCCCGGCCACGGACTCCGAACCACCTGCGCCCGTACCTATCGAATCCGACTGGGCGCCGATCATGGAGTTTACTTCCGCGGATATTTTTCAGCACTCGCCCTTCGGCTACATACTGAACTCATTACGCTCTCTCTCCTTGTCAGGAGAGTCCGGGCCGAACTATGTTCGGCAGGATTGGGATGCGGATGACGAAGAAATTCGTTGCCCACCCACCACCCACTTAGTAGCCACTGTCGACGATTTGACCGACATGCTCGACTTTGACTCCAAAGACATCGACGGTATGGACGACGATGCAGGAGACGAACAGGAACCACTGCCCACAGGGCACCGGACGCCCACTTCATCATATGATGTATACATGGTGGACACACCTAAAGAAAACGACGACGAGGAACGGAAGGACGCAGCGAAGGGTTGTTCCCTGGAGAAGCAGTCAAAGCGGCGGCGTAAGCGCCGCTCCAAATCCCGCCTCGGCAGAAACAGCGGTCATATAGACCCAGCGATAGAGCAGGGTGAACCATCGCCCGACCAGGGCAACACGGAGAATCAAACTGAACAACCCGACCCCGTCGAAGATAACAGTCCAGACGACATCACACCGGACAGGCACCCGGAGCAACAGAATGCCCATCAAAGGCTGGTTGCCACTGCGAGGAGTCCGAAAAAGCAGAAGCAAAGGCTCAGGGTTGCACAAGACACACTCAGAATCAGATGGAGTGAAGTACTCAACACTGCAGCGAAGTACGGCGGTAATCGCCACACAAAGAGCTACGCGAAAGCTGCTACCTGAATTCGATGAGGAGGCCTTAGATCCCCCGCAATCAAAAAACAAAACGGCCATCCAGTCGGATAGACGACCTCGTGGCCAACATAGAACGGCAAACGAGGCCACACATAAGCCGGTACGCGATCCACGTGAGGACTCGCATCAAAAGTACGGCGCAACCAGATCCATCTACGGGCCACGCAAGCGCGCTCCAGCATGCAATGCAACACAACAAACATCCCAATACCATGGTACACCCAAATACTGGGGTGCCGCACACCCCCTATGTTTCACCAATGAGGTGATGGACCATGAATTTCCAGAGGGATTCAAATCCGTAAACATAGAGGCATACGATGGAACGACAGACCCTGGGGTCTGGATTGAGGACTACATCCTCCATATCCATATGGCTCGAGGAGACGATCCCCACGCCAACAAGTACTTACCCCTGAAGCTCAAAGGGCCAGCTCGGCACTGGCTTAAAAGCCTCCCCAAAAACTCCATTGGAAGCTGGGAAGAGCTCGAAGACGCCTTTCTGGCAAATTTTCAAGGGACCTATGTCCGACCACCGGATGCAGACGATTTAAGTCATATAACTCAACAGCCTGGAGACTCAGCCCGAAAGCTTTGGAACAGGTTCCTCACTAAAAAGAACCAAATAGTCGACTGTCCGGACGCCGAAGCCTTAGCAGCTTTCAAGCACAGCGTTCGAGGCGAATGGCTTGCCAGACACCTCGGCTAAGAAAAACCGAGAACAATGGCAGCATTAACAAGCCTCATGACCCGCTTTTGCGCGGGCGAGGACAGCTGGTTAGCCCGATGCAGCACCAGTGACCCAAGTACATCCGAAGTTAGGGATGGAAACGGGAAATCACGACGCAGCAAAAACAAGCGCCGGGGTAAAGAAGACAGCCCGAAGAGCACAACGGTAAACGCCGGATTCAAAAGCTCTAGGCCAGGTCAGCAAAAGCTGCCCCCCAAAGGTAACAGAGATGAACTGTCTAGCCTAAACAAGATTCTGGACCAAATATGTCAGATCCATAGCACCCCCGATAAACCTGCAGATCATACCCATAGAGAATATTGGGTCTTCAAGCAGTCCGGCAAGCTCAACGCTGAACACAAGGGGCAGGATACACCAAGCGAAGACGAGGACGAGCCTCGCAAGCAAAGCACTTGGGAACAGAAGAAGTTCCCACCAGAAGTCAAAACAGTAAACGTATTACACGTGACAAAGGGGAGAAACAAAGTGGCACTCCTAGAGACACATGCCCCAGGGCCTATCACCGCGGAGTCCTGCCACTGGTCGTTCCAACCGGTCACCTTCGACCATCAAGATTACTCGGCAAGTATCCGGCGTGCAGGATGGGCTGCCTTGGTATTAGACCCAATAATTGACGGATACCACTTCACACGAGTCCCGATGGACGGTGGCAGCAGTCTAAACCTGATATATCAGGACACAGACCGCAAAATGGGGATAGACCCAACAAAAATTAGCTGCAGCAATACTACCTTTAAAGGAGTAACGCCAGGCCTAGAGGCCCATTGCACGGGCTCCCTGCTACTAGAGGCTATATTCGACTTTCCTGATAACTTCCGTAGCGAACATTTAACGTTCCACATCACTCTGTTCCAAAGTGGCTATCAAGCACTACTCGGACGCGAAGCTTTCGCTCGCTTTAACGCAATACCGCATTACGCTTCCCTCATGCTTAAGATGCCCGGTCCATGTGGCATCATTACAGTAAATGGAAATATTGAGCGCTCCTTGCGTGCGGAAGACCGTACGGCTGCCTTGGCAGCCGCACACTAAACGGCCTCACCAACTAAAGCATCTGACAGGTCGTTAAGACCACGGACATGGTTGGACAAGTCCGGTACTGCTATATGTAATTCTACAGGTTTGATGGCTATACCCCTATTACAATACAAGGGGCTCAACGCGCGCGCACAAGTGACAATCAGGCTCAACTTTACTCATATTGTTTATTTAGTGTAACTTACCTTTTGCACGGCAACTTTTCAATTAAGTTCCTCTCTTTTTCAGATGACCATCGTGCTACACCCGTCCAGAATACGGCACAACGGAGACACAGGCGCAGACGTGCAGCAGGGACCCTTCCCAAGGATTCTTTTTAGATTAAGACCCTGCGTAAACCTTTTTTACTATCTCCTATTGATACACATCCCTCGGATTCTCAGTACAATTGAGAAGGATGCTGACGTATTGGCATGTGGACACGTCAGAATATTGCACGTACCTGGACACCAGGGGCTTATTACAAAGGGCACTGTTTAGGCCTGGTTTACACCATAAAGACCGAATACCTTAGGGAGTGTTCGGCGTCACGAGTTTGGCCTTATATGCATCAGCTCCAAATCATCTCTTTGGTCAAATGTTGGGTTTGCCTGGCTCCTGTGTTTTGCTGCCTTACGTTCCGCTCTATCAGCTAAGGCGGCACCAGGAGAACTACTGCGATTGTACCCTGGTTCATCCGGACGGGCACCTTAGTAGAGAAAGCCGAAAACTGACTGTCATGATATAGCATGAGACTGGTCAACCACTCGATGACCTGTCGGAATCTTCGGGATTCCTCCGCCTTAATGAAGGGCCGTTTCCCGGCCAGGCATGTACGCACCCCGAATTCGGATGAGTGCGGAGCCACCAGGGGCTATATAGTAGCCCCATGGTCAAACTCCTCTAGCTAAGTGAAAGTGTTAAAGCATTATAGTCTGGTTGCCTAGTTCGCTGCGCTATCACCTCCTTAATGGAACAAGACATTGGATCAAGTGTGAACATGCGTCTTCTGCGAGCACCCCCGCATTATATGTGTGGGGGCTGAAGCCGACGACTGCAATCTTTCAGGTTATATACATATATACATAAACGGCCGCACAGGAGGCATCATAATACTTTCGGGCAAAAGTATAAGTACAGCCTTGATAAACTTAATAAAACATTGTTTTTAATGGGAATACATGTCACTCAAACATAATATTCTTCGAGAAATGGGCCTCTATCAAAAGAGCGCCTTCAAGAACTTCTTCAAAATAGTGCTCGACAGCCACTCGGCCTATGGCCGAACCCTGCGCCGCAACAGTGGTGGCATCCATCTCCGCCCAGTATGTTTTGACACGAGCAAGGGCCATCCGCGAGCCTTTTATGCACACCGACCTCTTCATCGCATTAATGTGCGGCACCGCACCAAGGAACTCCTTCACCAAACTAAAATAGCTATTTGGCTTTGGCCTTTTCGGCAACAGATGATCCACAACAGACCTCATGGCGAGTCCGGATAATCTATTCAGCTCGGCCCATTCGGCAAGCCGATCAATCAGTGGAAGCGGACGCTCTGGAATGTTAAATTGTGACCAGAATAGCTTGTCCACTTCACGATCTGTTTGATCTCGGAAGTATTCGGCCGCATCGACAGCGCTCGCCGCCAAGTCCAGATATGTGTCCGCCGAACTCCACAGCCGGTCCAGAGGGGCATACCGAGGATCTCCAAACTTCCTCCGCAGCATAAACGGTTTCCCAGACGTGATATCCCCGGCTTGACGCAACTCCTCCTTTTTCGCTCTCATCGCAGAGTGGGTGTCTTTGGTCGCCATCGTGGCCTTTTCCAGGTCCGTCACCTTCGCCCGATTTTCTTCTTCAAGAAGCTGGCAACGGTCGGCAGTATCTTTTAACTTTACAGCCATCTTGGCCATTTTCTCTTTGCTCTCACAATGTGCGGCCTGTTCGGCCCTTAACTCTTCGGCCGCTTGCAAAGCAGCCGCATTGCTACTCCTTGCTTGCTCCTTGGCTCGGGCAAGCTCCACCTGAAGGGTCTCCACGGCGGCCGCTCCATCTGCAGTCACAACATATTAAAGATACTGGCATCATGCTGCTCTTATTATGTGTGTTGGGGAACGTAGTAATTTCAAAAATTTCCTACGCACATGCAAGATCATGGTGATGCATAGCAACGAGAGAGGAGAGTGTAGTCTACGTACCCTTGTAGACCGAAAGCGGAAGCGTTATGACAACGCGGTTGATGTAGTCGTACGTCTTCACGGCCCGACCGATCAAGCACCGAAACTACGGCACCTCCGAGTTCTAGCACACGTTTAGCTCGATGACGATCCCCGGACTCCGATCTAGCAAAGTGTCGGGGAAGAGTTCCGTCAGCACGACGGCGCGGTGGCGATCTTGATGTTCTACCGTCACAGGGCTTCGCCTAAGCACCGCTACAATATTATCGAGGATTATGGTGGAGGGGGGCACCGCACATGGCTAAGAAATCTCAAGGATCAATTGTTGTGTCTAGAGGTGCCCCCTACCCCCGTATATAAAGGAGCAAAGGGGAGGAGGCCGGCCCTAGGAGGGGCGCGCCAGGGAATAGGATTCCTACTCCTAGTTGGAGTAGGTTTCCTCCTTTCCTAGTCCAACTAGGAGAAGGGGGAAAGGGGGGAAGAGGGGAAGGAAGGGAGAGAGAGGCCGCGCCCCAAACCCCTTGTCTAATTTGGACTGGGCTTGGGAGGGGCGCGCGTCACCTCCTGGTCCTTCCCACTAAGGCCCATTAAGGCCCATTGCTTCTTCCTTGTATTCCCGTAACTCCCCGGTACCTCCGAAAATACCCGAATCACTCGGAACCTTTCCGATGTCCGAATATAGTCGTCCAATATATCGATCTTGATGTCTCGACCATTTCGAGACTCCTCGTCATGTCCTTGATCTCATCCGGGACTCCGAACTCCTTCGGTACATCAAAACTCATAAACTCATAATATAACTGTCATCGAAACCTTAAGCATGTGGACCCTACGGGTTCGAGAACAATGTAGACATGACCGAGACACGTCTCCGGTCAATAACCAATAGCGGAACCTGGATGCTCATGTTGGCTCCCATATATTCTACGAAGATCTTTATCGGTCAGACCGCATAACAACATACATTGTTCCCTTTGTCATCGGTATGTTACTTGCCCGAGATTCGATCGTCGGTATCTTAATACCTAGTTCAATCTCGTTACCGGCAAGTCTCTTTACTCGTTCTGTAATACATCATCTCACAACTAACTCATTAGTTGCAATGCTTGCAAGGCTTATGTGATGTGCATTACCGAGAGGGCCCAAAGATACCTCTCCGACAATCGGAGTGACAAATCCTAATCTCGAAATACGCCAACCCAACATGTACCTTTGGAGACACCTGTAGAGCTCCTTTATAATCACCTAGTTACGTTGTGACGTTTGGTAGCACACAAAGTGTTCCTCCAGCAAATGGGAGTTGCATAATCTCATAGTCATAGGAACATGTATAAGTCATGAAGAAAGCAATAGCAACATACTAAACGATCGGGTGCTAAGCTAATGGAATGGGTCATGTCAATCACATCATTCTTCTAATGATGTGATCCCGTTAATCAAATAACAACTCTTTTGTTTATGGTTAGGAAACATAACCATCTTCGATTAACGAGCTAGTCAAGTAGAGGCATACTAGTGACACTCTGTTTGTCTATGTATTCACACATGTATTATGTTTCCGGTTAATACAATTCTAGCATGAATAATAAACATTTATCATGATATAAGGAAATGAATAATAACTTTATTATTGCCTCTAGGGCATATTTCCTTCAGTCTCCCACTTGCACTAGAGTCAATAATCTAGTTCACATCGCCATGTGATTCAACACTAAGAGTTCACATCACCATGTGATTAACACCCATAGTTCACATCGTCATGTGACCTATACCCAAAGGGTTTACTAGAGTCAGTAATCTAGTTCACATCGTTTATGTGATTAACACCCAAAGAGTACTAAGGTGTTATCATGTTTTGCTTGTGAGATAATTTTAGTCAACGGGTCTGTCACATACAGATCCGTAAGTATTTTGCGAATTCTATGTCTACAATGCTCTGCACGGAGCTACTCTAGCTAATTGCTCCCACTTTCAATATGTACCTAGATCGAGACTTAGTGTCATCCAGATCTGTGTCAAAACTTGCATCGACGTAACTTTTTACGACGAACCTGTTGTCACCTCCATAATCGAGAAATATTTCCTTATTCCACTAAGGATAATTTTGACCAATGTCCAGTGATCTACTCTTGTATCACTTGTACTCCCTTGCTTAACACAGTGTAGGGTATACAATAGATCTGGTACACAGCATGGCATACTTTATAGAACCTATGGCTGAGGCATAGGGAATGACTTTCATTCTCTTTCTATCTTCTGTCGTGGTCGGGCTTTGAGTCTTACTCAATTTCACACCTTGTAACACAGCCAAGAACTCTTTCTTTGACTGTTCCATTTTTGAACTACTTCAAAAAATTGTCAAGGTATGTACTCATTGAAAAAACTTATCAAGCGTCTTGATCTATCTCTATAGATCTTGATGCTTAATATGTAAGCAGCTTCACCGAGGTCTTTCTTTGAAAAACTTCTTTCAAAACACTCCTTTATGCTTTGCAGAATAATTCTACATTATTTTCGATCAACAATATGTCATTCACATATACTTATCAGAAATGTTGTAGTGCTCCCACTCACTTTCTTGTAAATACAGGCTTCACCGCAAGTCTGTATAAAACTATATGCTTTGATCAACTTATCAAAGTGTATATTCCAACTCCGAGATGCTTGCACTAGTCCATAGATGGATCGTTGGAGCTTGCATATTTTGTTAACACCTTTAGGATTGACAAAACCTTCTGGTTGCATCATATACAACTCTTCTTTAAGAAATCCATTAAGGATTGCAGTTTTGTTATCCATTTGCCAGATTTCATAAAATGCGGCAATTGCTAACATGATTCGGACAGACTTTAAGCATCGATACAAGTGAGAAAATCTCATCGTAGTCAACACCTTGAACTTTGTCAAAAACCTTTTTCGACAAGTCTAGCTTTGTAGATAGTAACACTACTATCAGCGTCCGTCTTCCTCTTGAAGATCCATTTAATCTCAATGGCTCGCCGATCAATGGGCAAGTCAATCAAAGTCCATACTTTGTTCTCATACATGGATCTCATCTCAGATTTCATGGCCTCAAGCCATTTCGCGGAATCTGGGCTCATCATCGCTTCCTCATAGTTCATAGGCTCGTCATGGTCAAGTAACATGACCTCCAGAACTGGATTACCGTACCACTCCAGTGCGGATCTCACTCTGGTTTACCTACGAGGTTCGGTAGTAACTTGATCCGAAGTTACATGATCATCATCATTAGCTTCCTCACTAATCGGTCTAGTAGTCACAGGAACGGATTTCTGTGATGAACTACTTTCCAATAAGGGAGCAGGTACAATTACCTTATCAAGTTTTCCACTCACTTCTTTCGAGAGAAACTCCTTCTCTGGAAAGGATCCATTCTCAGCAACGAATTTGCCTTCGGATCTGTGATAGAAGGTGTACCCAACAAATTCGTTTGGGTATCCTATGAAGACATATTTCTCCGATTTGGGTTTGAGCTTATCAGGATGAAACTTTTTCATATAAGCATCACAATCCCAAACTTTAAGAAACGACAACTTTGGTTTCTTGCCAAACCACAGTTCAGATTGTGTCGTCTCAACGGACTTAGATGGTGCCCTTTTAAACGTGAATGCAGCTGTCTTTAATGCATAACCCCAAAACGATGTTGGTAAATCGGTAAGAAACATCATAGATTGCACTATATCCAATAAAGTACGGTTACGACGTTCGGACACACCATTATGCTGTGGTGTTCCAGGTGGCGTGAGTAGTGAAACTATTTCACATTGTTTTAACTGAAGACCAAACTTGTAACTCAAATACTCTTCTCCACGATCAGATCGTAGAAACTTTATTTTCTTGTTATGATGATTTTCCACTTCACTCTGAAATTATATGAAGTTTTCAAATGTTTCAGACTTATGTTTCATCAAGTAGATATACCCATATCTGCTCAAATCATCTGTGAAGGTCAGAAAATAACGATACCCGCCGCGAGCTCCAACACTCATCGGATCGCATACATCGGTATGTATTATTTCCAATAAGTCAGTTGCTCGCTCCATTGTTCCGGAGAACGGAGTCTTAGTCATCTTGCCCATGAGGCATGGTTCACAAGCATCAAGTGATTCATAATCAAGTGATTCCAAAAGCCCATCAGCATGGATTTTCTTCATGCGCTTTACACCAATATGACCTAAACGGCAGTGCCATAAATAAATTGCACCATCATTATTAACTTTGCATCTTTTGGTTTCAATATTATGAATATGTGTATCACTACGATCGAGATCCAACGAACCATTTTCATTGGGTGTGTAACCATATAAGGTTTTATTCATGTAAACAGAACAACAATTTATTCTCTTACTTAAATGAATAACCATATTACAATAAACATGATCAAATCATATTCATGCTCAACGCAAACACCAAATAACACTTATTTAGGTTCAACATTAATCCCGAAAGTATAGGGAGTGTGCGATGATGATCATACCAATCTTGGAACCACTTCCAACACACATCGTCACTTCACCCTTAACTAGTCTCTGTTTATTCTGCAACTCCCATTTCGAGTTACTAATCATAGTAACTGAAGTAGTATCAAATACTGAGGGGTTGCTATTAAACACTAGTAAATCACACATCAATAACATGTATATCAAATATACTTATGTTCACTTTGCCATCCTTCTTATCCGCCAATCACTTGGGGTAGTTCCGCTTCCAGTGATCAGTCCCTTTGCAGTAGAAGCACTTAGTCTCAGGCTTAGGACCAGACTTGGGCTTCTTCACTTGAGCAGCAACTTGCTTGCCATTCTTCTTGAAGTTCCCCTTCTTCCTTTTGCCCTTTTCTTGAAACTAGTGGTCTTGTCTACCATCAACACTTGATGTTTTTCTTGATTTCTACCTTCGTCGATTTTAGCATCACGAAGAGCTTGGGAATCGTTTCCGTTATCCCTTGCATATTATAGTTCATCACGAAGTTCTACTAACTTGGTGATGGTGACTAGAGAATTCTGTCAATCACTATTTTATCTGGAAGATTAACTCCCAATTGATTCAAGTGATTGTAGTACCCAGACAATCTGAGCACATGCTCACTAGTTGAGAGATTCTCCTCCATCTTTTAGCTATAGAACTTTGTTGGAGACTTCATATCTTTCAACTCGGGTATTTGCTTGAAATATTAACTTCAACTCCTGGAACATCTCATATGGTCCATGACGTTCAAAACGTATTTGAAGTCCCAATTCTAAGCCGTTAAGTATGGTGCACTAAACTATCAAGTAGTCATCATATTGAGCTAGCCAAACGTTCATAACATCTGCATATGCTCCTGCAATAGGTCTGTCACCTAGCGGTGCATCAAGGACATAATTCTTCTGTGCAGCAATGAGGATAAACCTCAGATCACGGATCCAATCCACATCATTGCTACTAACATCTTTCAACACAATTTTCTCTAGGAACATATCAAAATAAACATATGAAAACAACAACGCGAGCTATTGATCTACAACATAGATATGCTAATACTACCAGGACTAAGTTCATGATAAATTAAAGTTCAATTAATCATATTACTTAAGAACTCCCACTTAGATAGACATCTCTCTAATCCTCTAAGTGATCACGCGATCCAAATCAACTAAACCATGTCCGATCATCACGTGAGATGGAGTAGTTTCAATGGTGAACATCACTATGTTGGTCATATCTACTATATGATTCACGCTCGACCTTTCGGTCTCCGTGTTCCGAGGCCATATTTGTATATGCTTGGCTCGTCAAGTATAACCTGAGTATTCCGCGTGTGCAACTGTTTTGCACCCGTTGTATTTGAACGTAGAGCCTCTCACACCCAATCATCACGTGGTGTCTCAGCACGAAGAACTTTCGCAACGGTGCATACTCAGGGAGAACACTTCTTGATACTTAGCGAGAGATCATCTTAAAAATGTTACCGTCAAACTAAGCAAAAATAAGATGTATAAAAGATAAACATCATATGCAATCAAAATATGTGACATGATATGGCCATCATAATCTTGCGCCTTTGATCTCCATCTCCAAAGTACTGTCATGATCTATATCGTCACCGGCATGACACCATGATCTCCATCATCTTGATCTATATCAATGTGTCGTCACATGGTCGTCTCGCCAACAATTGCTCTTGCAACTATTGCTATCGCATAGCGATAAAGTAAAGCAATTATTGGGCACTTGCATCTTATGCAATAGAGAGACAACCATAAGGATTTTTCCAGTTGCCGATAACTTCAACAAAACATGATCATCTCATACAACAACTTATATCTCATCACATCTTGACCATATCACACCACAACATGCCCCTGCAAAAACAAGTTAGACGTCCTCTACTTTGTTGTTGTAAGTTTTACGTGGCTGCTACTGGGCTTAGCAAGAACCATTCTTACCTACGCATCAAAACCACAACGATAGTTTGTCAAGTTGGTGTTGTTTTAACCTTCGCAAGGACCGGGCGTAGCCACACTTGGTTCAACTAAAGTTGGAGAAACTGACACCCGCTAGCCACCTGTGTGCAAAGCACGTCGGTAGAACCAGTCTCGCGTAAGCGTACGCATAATGTGGGTCTGGGCCGCTTCATCCAACAATACCGCCGAACCAAAGTATGACATGCTGGTAAGCAGTATGACTTATATCGCCCACAACTCACTTGTGTTCTACTCGTGCATATAACATCAACACATAAAACCTAGGCTCTGATACCACTGTTGGGGAACGTAGTAATTTCAAAAATTTCCTACGCACACGCAAGATCATGGTGATGCATAGCAACAAAAGAGGAGAGTGTAGTCTACGTACCCTTGTAGACCGAAAGCGGAAGCATTATGACAACGCGGTTGATATAGTCGTACGTCTTCACGGCCCGACCGATCAAGCACCGAAACTACGGCACCTCCGAGTTCTAGCACACGTTCAGCTCGATGACGATCCCCGGACTTCGATCCAGCAAAGTGTCGGGGAAGAGTTCCGTCAGCACGACGGCGTGGTGACGATCTTGATGTTCTACCGTCACAGGGTTTCGCCTAAGCACCGCTACAATATTATCGAGGATTATGGTGGAGGGGGGCACCGCACACGGCTAAGAGATCTCAAGGATCAATTGTTGTGTCTAGAGGTGCCCCCTACCCCCGTATATAAAGGAGCAAGGGGGAGGAGGCCGGCCCTAGGAGGGGCGCGCCAGGGAGTAGGATTCCTACTCCTAGTTGGAGTAGGTTTCCTCCTTTCCTAGTCCAACTAGGAGAAGGGGGGAAAGGGGGGAAGAGGGGAAGGAAGGGAGAGAGAGGCCGCGCCCCAAACCCCTTGTCCAATTCGGACTGGGCTTGGGAGGGGGGCGCGTCACCTCCTGGTCCTTCCCACTAAGGCCCATTAAGGCCCATTGCTTCTTCCTCGTATTCCCGTAACTCCTCGGTACCTCCGAAAATACCCGAATCACTCGGAACCTTTCCGATGTCCGAATATAGTCGTCCAATATATCGATCTTTACGTCTCGACCATTTCGAGACTCCTCGTCATGTCCCCGATCTCATCCGGGACTCCGAACTCCTTCGGTACATCAAAAATCATAAACTCATAATATAACTGTCATCGAAACCTTAAGCGTGCGGACCCTACGGGTTCGAGAACAATGTAGACACGACCGAGACACGTCTCCGGTCAATAACCAATAGCGGAACCTGGATGCTCATATTGGCTCCCACATATTCTACAAAGATCTTTATCGGTCAGACCGCATAACAACATACATTGTTCCCTTTGTCATCGGTATGTTACTTGCCCGAGATTCGATCGTCGGTATCTTAATACCTAGTTCAATCTCGTTACCGGCAAGTCTCTTTACTCGTTCCGTAATACATCATCTCACAACTAACTCATTAGTTGCAATGCTTGCAAGGCTTATGTGATGTGCATTACCGAGAGGGCCCAGAGATACCTCTCCGACAATCGGAGTGACAAATCCTAATCTCGAAATACGCCAACCCAACATGTACCTTTGGAGACACCTGTAGAGCTCCTTTATAATCACCTAGTTACGTTGTGACGTTTGGTAGCACACAAAGTGTTCCTCCGACCCTGACTTGTTCAAGCTTGCACTGTCAAAGAATTTTGCTATACTACAGTCTACAGAGAGGCCGGCTGAGAAAGATGAGCTATCCGAAAAACAATATCCCCCGCTCCTGGTAGCCCCCCGCTCCTAGCCCCAGATCCGCCGGCGGCCACTCCGGCCGTCGTCGGCCACCCCTCGCCGCTGCGGTCGCCACTCCGGCCCCGCCTTTCTCCCCCCCTCCCCGCCGCCCACCCCCATGG
>NC_041392.1:249757363-249761527 GCF_002162155.2 Triticum dicoccoides | reverse complement strand
GAGCGCCGCTGGATGGAGTCCAGCCCGTCCTCGTCGGAGTCTGACCACCGCCCCCGCTCCTATCGCCTCGCCCTCTGCTCGCCCCCGGCCTCCCCAGCCCGCCTCGCTCCCCAGCCCTCGCCGCCCGCTGCACGCCCCGGACCCCGCTCCGAGGTGCACCGGGTCGAGCACGAGACTGGCGGTGCCTCCGCCGAGGAAGGTGGCTAGGAGGTAGCACGTGGTCGTCGTCGCCCTCGCCCTCCAGGCCCGCGTCGCCGTCGACGTGACGACCGCGGCGTGCAGGCCCGCCCCCTTCCCCCCCTGCGCTCGGGTGAGTGCCCGCGTTGTCTTGGCAACCACCCGCGCTCGGAGTGCCGGAGGGACGTGCGCTGCCGCCGCTGTCGCTTCTTCGGCCACATCGCACGGTTCTGCACGACCCCGCGCTCGCCTTCTCCGGTGGGTGCGCCGGTGGCCAAGCGCCCGCGCACGTCTCCCGCCCGCTCCGTTGGCTCCTTGGCTTCGAGTGTCGCGGGCCCATCCCCACCCGTGTTCTCCGGGCTTGGGGCGGGCTCGTAGAAGATGGCCATCGGAGGGCCACCAGGGGGCCCACGAGGTAGGGGCGCCCAGGGGGGTAGGGCGCGCCCCCCACCCTCGTGGGCAGGGTGTGGCCCCCCTGGTGAACTTCTTGCACTCAGTATTTATTATATATTCTGAAAATGACTTCCGTGAAGTTTCAGGACATTTGGAGCTGTGCAGAATAGGTCTCTAATATTTGCTCCTTTTCCAGCCCAGAATCCCAGCTGCCGGCATTCTCCCTCTTTATGTAATCCTTGTAAAATAAGAGAGAATAGGCATAAGTATTGTGACATAATGTGTAATAACAGCCCATAATGCAATAAATATCGGTATAAAAGCATGATGCAAAATGGACGTATCAATGACGACCATGGATTGAATTTTGGGGCGACTGGCTCTATCGTGTAGACGTCCCTGAGAGCACGCTTGCGCTCCCTCTTGGGGATGTGGGTAGCATATATCATGTTCACCATTTTGACCTGAGGGGGAAACTTCTTCTGTCCCCCTGTGTTCGGTTGCCGTGGCTCTTCGTCATCATCCTCGCTTTGCGATCCCTTTTCCCTGTTCTCGGCGTTTAATTTGCCGGCCTGTTTGAATACCCAACAGTCTCTATTTGTATGATTAGGAGGCTTGTCAGGGGTGCCGTGAATCTGGCATGGACGATCAAGTATGCAGTTCAAGCTGGATGGGCCCGAATTGTTCCTTTGGAATGGCTTCTTCCGCTGACCGGACTTAGAGCCACTGAATCCGGCGTTGACCGTCGTATCCTCGGTGTTGTCATTGTTTTTTCGGCGCTTGTATCTATTGCGTCGAGACTTGTCTTTGTTGCTTTTAACTTCAGGGGTGCCGGCGTCGCTTGCATTGTTTTTGCTACGGGCCAACCAACTGTCCTCGCCCGCACAAAAGCGGGTCATGAGTGCCGTGAGGGCTGCCATGGATTTTGGCTTTTCTTCGCCGAGGTGGCGAGCGGGCCATTCGTTGCGGATGCTATGCTTAAAAGCTGCTAGGGCTTCGGCATCCGGACAGTCGACAATTTGGTTCTTTTTACTTAAGAACCTTGTCTAGAATTTCCTAGCGGACTCTCCGGGCTGTTGAACTATATGGCTTAAGTCATCAGCGTCCGGAGGTTGAACATATGTACCTTGGAAGTTATCGAGGAACGCCTCTTCCAAGTCCTCCCAGCTGCCAATGGAATTTTCAGGCAGATTGTTTAGCCAATGTTGAGCTGGCCCTTTGAGTTTTAGAGGGAGGTATTTTATGGCGTGGAGGTCATCTTCGCGGGCCATATGGATGTGGAGAATGAAGTCCTCGGTCCACACTGCGGGGTCCGTGGTTCCATCGTATGATTCTATGTTCACGGGCTTGAATCCTTCGGGGAATTCATGATCCAGGGCCTCATCAGTGAAGCAATGAGGGTGTGCGGGGCCTCTATATGGGTCGTATCGTGGTGCAGCTCTGATAGAGTCCGTCTGCGGTGTTCGGCCCCCGCATGACTGGGTTTGTCACGTTCGAATAGGTGGCCGTGGTCACGTGTCGAGGCGCGTCCTCGCAATCCGTAGATTGATCTTGTATGTCCTGCTTTATTGTTCAGGTTCTGCCGGAGGTCATATGTATGGATGTGGGCTAATTTACCTCTGCCTGAGTGATGAGGCGGGGCGGGCTGGTGTTCGGCATGAGTTGCCGTTTTGTCCCGACCACGTGGTGGTTGGTCGGTCGTATTGTGCGATGATGGTATGTACTCCAGCGCCTCCTCGTCGAACTGAGGTAGCAATTTGTGCTTTGGGTAGTTTTTGGTTGGGCGCTTGAGGCCGTATTCTTCGGCTGCTAGGACATTGGTCCATTTATCATTGAGCAGATCTTGGTCAGCTTGAAGCTGCTGCTGCTTCTTTTTCAGGCTCCTTGTCGTGGCTATTAGCTGGCACTTGAAGCGCTCCTACTCAAGAGGTTCCTCGGGCATGATGAAATCTTCGGTGCCGAGGCTCACCTCATCTTCGGAGAGTGAGAGGTAATTATTGTCCTCTGAATCTTCGTGTGTGGCCTGTTTAACAGGGCTAACCTGCTCATCTTCCCGTTCATCTTGTTTGTTTGCTTTATCGACGGGGTCTCTGTTGTCTTCGGCACCTTCCGGAGTGTCATCTTCTCCTGTGCCGGTGTTGCTGTATTTACTGCGGCATGACTTAGAGCGGTGCCGCTGACGCCGGCGCTTGGACTGTATTTCGGAAGGTTTATCCTCAATTGGGTCTTCCTTAACATCGCCGCTGTTCTCCTTTGGAGCATCCACCATGTATACATCATACGAGGAAGTGGCCGTCCAGCGTCCGGTGAACGGTGGGTTCTGGGCCTCTTCTTCTCCGGCATCGTCGTCCATATCATTGATGTCCTCGGAGTTGTAATAAAGTTCATCGGTCAAATCCTCGATCGTGGCTATAAAGTGGGTGGCGGGTGGGAAGTAAAATTCTCCATCATCAGCCCCTGGTTCAAGCCGGATATAGTTCGGCTAAGAGTCCTCCGCCAAGGACAGGTTTTTTAATGAGTTTAGCACATCGCCCAAAGGCGAGTGCTAGAAGATGTCTGTGGCGCTGAATTTGAAGATTGATAAATGATCAAGCTCGGCGTCCACGGGCTCGCGTGGTTTGGAACCTACGGCCGTGGACGAGTCCGGCGTTCTAGTGGCATAGGCATCGTGTGAGAACAGGTCCATGTGCGGCTCCAATGCCGTGGAGTCTGCAACCTCTGAGGTGGCGTTAATCCTCCCGTCTTTGGATGGCGCGGCCTGCTCAGGCTCTAGGGCCAGGGCGGTTACAGCAGCGATCTCCTGGATGCGGCCCGATGAAAGATTTAGGTCATGATCATCAGGGCGCAGTATCGAATACGGCGAAGAGCAAGTCTCCACTGATGTCCGCGACGTAGTTCAAGCTCCCGAATCTGACCTGATGGCCAGGGGCGTAGCTTTCGATCTGCTCCATATGGCCAAATGAGTCGGCCCGTAGTGCGAAGCCGCCGAACATGAAGATCTGTCCGGGGAGGAAAGTTTCTCCGCAGACAGCGTCATTATTGACGATTGAAGGGGCCATCGACCCTTTCAGCGACAGCACAGAGGAACTCTCATGAAAGCACCAATGTCAGTGTCAAAACCGGCGGATCTCGGGTAGGGGGTCCCGAACTTTGCGTCTAAGGTTGATGGTAACAAGAGACAGGGGACACGATGTTTACCCAGGTTCGGGCCCTCTCTATGGAGGTAATACCCTACTTCCTGCTTGATTGATCTTGATGAATATGAGTATTACAAGAATTGATCTACCATGAGATCGTAATGGCTAAACCCTAGAAGTCTAGCCTGTATGACTACGGTATTGAGTATATCCTTCCCGGACTACACCCTCCGGTTTATATAGACATCGGGGGGATCTAGGGTTACATAGAGTCGGTTACATAAGATGGAATCTTCATAGTTGTTCACCAAGCTTGCCTTTCACGCCAAGGAGAGTCCCATCCGGACATGGGTACAGTCTTCGGTCTTCATATCCTCACAACCCATCAGTCCGGCACATAGATAATAGGCCAGACACCCGAGGACCCCTTAGTCCAGGACACCCTCACCCCCCCCCC
>NC_041392.1:249747237-249757141 GCF_002162155.2 Triticum dicoccoides | reverse complement strand
TAGGAGGGGGCGGTGCCCCCCTCCTTCCTTGTCCCCTCTTCCTAGGAAAGGGGGGCCGAATCCTACTTGGGCCGGGAGTCCAAGTAGGACTCCCCCCTTTGGCATGCCCCCCCTTGGGCCGGCATCCTCTTCCCCCTCCTTTATATACGTGGGAGGGGGCACCCCAAAGGCACACCAAGTCTTCTCTTAGCTGTGTGCGGTGCCCCCCTCCATAGTTACACACCTCGGTCATATCGTTGTAGTGCTCGGGTGAAGCCCTGCGCTGGTAACTTCATCATCATCGTCAACACGCCGTCGTGCTGACGAAACTCTCCCTTGTCCTCAACTGGATCAATATCTCGAGGGACGTCATCATGCTGAACGTGTGCTGAACACTGGGGTGCCGTATGTTCGGTGCTAGGATCGGTTGGATCACGAAGATGTTCGACTACATAAACCGCGTTACTAAACGCTTCCGCTTTCGGTCTACGAGGGTACATGGACACACTCTCCCATCTCATTGCTATGCATCCCCTAGATAGATCTTGCGTGATCGTAGGAATTTTTTTGAAATACTATGTTCCCCAACAGTGGCATCCGAGCCAGGTCTAGGCGTAGATGTTATATGCACGAGTAGAACACAAAGAGTTGTGGGCGATAATAGTCATACTGCTTACCACCAACATCTTACTTTGATTCGGCGGTATTGTTGGATGAAGCGGCCCGGACCGACATTACATGACCGCATTCATGAGACTAGTTCTACCGACGTGCTTCGCAAGCAGGTGGCTGGCGGGTGTCTGTTTCTCCAACTTTAGTTGAATCCATTTTGACTATGGTCGGTCCTTGTTAAAGGTTAAAACAGCACACTTGACGAAAAATCGTTGTGGTTTTGATGCGTAGGTAAGAATGGTTCTTGTTAGAAGCCCGTAGCAGCCACGTAAAACTTGCAACAACAAAGTAGAGGACGTCTAACTTGTTTTTGCAGGGCATGTTGTGATGTGATATGGTCAAGACATGATGTGATATAATTTGTTGTATGAGATGATCATGTTTCGTTAAAGTTATCGGCAACTGGCAGGAGCCTTATGATTGTCTCTTTATTGCATAAGATGCAAGCACCATATAATTGCTTTACTTTATCGCTATGCGATAGCAATAGTTGCAAAAGCAATAGTTGGCGAGATGACCATGTGATGGCACGTTGATAGAGATCAAGATGATGGAGATCATGGTGTCATGCCGGTGACGATGGAGATCATGACGGTACTTTAGATATGGAGATCAAAGGCACAAGATGATGATGGCCATATCATGTCACATATTTTGATTGCATGTGATGTTTATCTTTTATGCATCTTATTTTGCTTAGTATGATGGTAGCATTATGAGATGATCCCTTACTAAAATTTCAAGGTATAAGCGTTCTCCCTGAGTATGCACCGTTACGACAGTTCATCCTGCCGAGACACCACGTGATGATCGGGTGTGATAAGCTCTACGTTCACATACAACGGGTGCAAGCCAGTTTAGCACGTGCACAATACTCGAGTTAAACTTGACGAGCCTAGCATATGCAGATATGGCTTCAGAACACTGGAGACCGAAAGGTCGATCGTGAATCATCTAGTAGATATGATCAACATAGAGATGTTCACCATTGAAGAATACTCCATCTCACATGATGATCGGACATGATTTAGTTGATATGAATCACGTGATCATTTAGATGACTAGAGGGGTGTCTATCTAAGTGGGAGTTCTTAAGTAATATGATTAATTGAACCTAATTTATCATGAACTTAGTCCTGATAGTTTTTGCATATCTATGTTGTAGATCAATAGCTCATGTTGTAGCTCCCCTATGTTTTGGATATGTTCCTAGAGAAAACTAAGTTGAAAGATGATAGTAGCAATGATGCGGACTAGGTCTGTGATCTGAGGATTATCCTCATTCCTGCACAGAATAATTATGTCCTTGATGCACCGCTAGGTGACAGGCCTATTGCATGAGCATATGCAGACGTTATGAACGTTTGACAAGCTCGGTATGATGACTACTTGATAGTTTAGTGCGCCATGCTTTACGGCTTAGAACCGGGAATTCGAAAATGTTTTGAATGCCACGGAGCATATGAGATTTTTCAAGAGTTGAAATTGGTATTTCAGACTCATGCCCATGTCGAGAGGTATGAGACCTCTAACAAGTACTTTGCCTACAAGATGGAGGAGAATGGCTCAGCCGGTGAGCATGTACTCGGAATGTATGGGTAGTATATTCGCTTGAATCAAGTGGGAGTTAATCTTCCAGATAATATAGTGATTGACAGAGTTCTCTAGTCACTATCACCAAGATACTAGAACTTCGTGATGAACTATGATATGCAAGGGATGATGAAAACAATTCCCGAGTTGTTCGCGATGCTAAAATCGGCGAAGGTAGAAATCAAGAAAGAGCATCAAGTGTTGATGGTTCACAAGACCACTAGTTTCAAGAAAAGGGGCGAAGGAAAAGAAAGGGAACTTCAAGAAAGAATGGCAAGCAAGTTGCCACTCCCGTGAAGAAACCCAAAGCTAGATCTAAGCCTGAAACTAAGTGCTTCTACTGCAAAGGGAATGGTCACTGGAAGCAGAACTACCCCAAATACTTGGCGGATAAGAAGGATGGCAAAGTGAACAAAGGTATATTTGATATACATGTTATTGATGTGTACTTTACTAGTCTTCGTAGTAACCCCAGGGTATTTGATACCGGTTTAGTTGCTAAGATTAGTAACTCGAAATAAGAGTTACAAAATGAACAGAGACTAGTTGAGAGTGAGGCAACGATGTGTGTTGGAAGTAATTCCAAGGTTGATAAATATCACCATCACATACTCCCTCTACCTTCGGGATTAGTGTTGAACCTAAATAAATGTTATTTGGTGTTTGCGTTGAGCATGAATATGATTGGATCATGTTTATTGCAATACAGTTATTCATTTAAGTCAGAGAATAATTATTGGTTTGTTTACATGAATAAAACCTTCAATGGTCATACACCCAATGTGAATGGTTTGTTGAATCTCGATTGTAGTGATACACATATTCATAATATTGAAGCCAAAAGATGCAAAATTGATAATGATAGTGCAACTTATTTGTGGCACTGTCGTTTAGGTCATATTGGTGTAAAGCACATGAAGAAACTCCATGTTGATGGGCTTTTGGAATCACGTGATTATGAATCACTTGATGCTTGCGAACCATGTCTCATGGGCAAGATGACTAAGACTCTGTTCTCTGGAACAATGGAGCAAGCCACTGACTTATTGGAAATAATACATACTGATGTCTGCGGTCTGATGGGTGTTGAGGCTCGCAGCAGGTATCTTCATTTTCTGACCTTCGCAGATGATTTGAGCAAATATGGGTATATCTACTTAATGGAACATAATTCTGAAACATTTGAAAAGTTCAAGGAATTTCAGAGTGGAGTGGAAAATCATTGTAACAAGAAAATAAAATTTCTATGATCTGATCGTGGAGGTGAATATTTGAGTTATGAGTTTGGTCTTGATTTGAAACATGTGGAATAGTTTCGCAACTCACGCCACCTGGAACACCACAGCGTAATGGTGTGTCTGAACGTCGTAACTGTACTTTATTAGATATGGTGCGATCTATGATGTCTCTTACCGATTTACCACTATCCTTTTGGGGTTATGCATTAGAGACAGCTGCATTCACGTTTAATAGGGCACCGTCTAAATCTGTTGAGACGACACCGTATGAACTATGGTTTGGCAAGAAACCAAAGTTGTCGTTTCTTAAAGTTTTTGGTTGCGATGCTTATGTGAAAAAGTTTCAGCCTGATAAGCCCGAACCCAAATCGAAGAAGTGTGTCTTCATAGGATACCCAAAAGAAGCAGTTGGGTACACCTTCTATCACAGATCCGAAGGCAAGATATTCGTTGCTAAGAATGGATACTTTCTAGAGAAGGAGTTTCTCTCGAAAGAAGTGAGTGGGAGGAAAGTAGAAGTTGATGAGGTAATTGTACCTTCTCCCTTATTAGAAAGTAGTTCATCACAGAAATCAGTTCCAGTGATTCCTACACCAATCAGTGAGGAAGCTAATGATGATGATCATGAAACTTCTAATCAAGTTACTACTGAACCTCGTAGGTCAACCAGAATAAGGTCTGCACCAGAGTGGTACGGTAATCCTGTTCTAGAGGTCATGTTACTTAACCATGATGAACCTACGAACTATGAGGAAGCGATGATGAGCCCGGATTCCGCAAAATGGCTTGAGGCCATGAAATCTGAGATGGGGTCCATGTATGAGAACAAAGCGTGGACTCTGGTTGACTTTCCCGATGATCGGCAACCAATAGAGAATAGACGGATCTTTAAGAAGAAGATTGACGCTAACGGTAATGTTACTGTCTACAAAGCTTGACTTGTTGTGAAAGGTTTTCGACAAGTTCAAGGAGTTGACTACGATGAGACCTTCTCACCCGTGGTGATGCTTAAGTTTGTCCGAATCATGTTAGAAATTGTCGCATTTTATGATTATGAAATTTGGAAAATGGATGTCAAAACTGCATTCCTTAATGGATTTCTTAAAGAAGAGTTGTATATGATACAATCAGAAGGTTTTGTCGATCCTAAAGGTGCTAACAAAGTGTGCAAGCTCCAGCGATCCATTTCTGGACTGGTGCAAGCCTCTCGGAGTTGGAATATACGCTTTGATAGTGTGATCAAAGCATTTTATGCATACTTTTGGTGAAGCCTGTATTTACAACAAAGTGAGTGGGAGCAGTACAGCCTTTCTGGTAGGTATATGTGAATGACATATTGTTAATCAAAAATGATGTAGAATTTTCTAGAAAGCATAAAGGAGTGTTTGAAAGGATTTTTTCAAATAAAGACCTTGGTGAAGCTACTTACATATTGGGCATCAAGATCTATAAACATAGATCAAGACGCTTGATAATACTTTCGATGAGTACATACCTTGATAGGATTTTGAAGGAGTTCAAAATGGATCAGTCAAAGAAGGAGTTCTTGCCTGAGTTGTAAGGTATGAAGTTGAGTAATACTCAAAACCCGACCACGGCAGAAGATAGAGAGAATGAAAGTCATTCCCTATGCCTCGGCCATGGGTTCTATAAAGTATGCCATGTTGTATACCAGACCTATTGTGTACATTGCCATGAGTTTGGCAAAGGGGTACAATAGTGATCCAGGAGTAGATCACTGGACAGCAGTCAAAATTATCCTTAGAGGACTAAGGAAATATTTCTCGGTAATGGAGGTGATAAAGAGTTCATCATAAAGAGTTACGTCGATGCAAGCTTTAACACTGATCTGGATGACTCTGAGTCTCAATCTGGATACATATTAGAAGTGGGAGCAATTAGCTAGAGTAGCTCCATGCAAAGCATTGTAGGCATAGAAATTTGCAAAAGTAGATGATTCCCCGCGCGTTGCGACGGCAATTTTTGAGGTATTGAAGGAAAATCCATTGAGTGGCAAATAGTCAAACTATGAAAATCACTCTAGATTGTAGTTGCAGGATCTGCCAGGTCTGCCATTAGTTTAACGAATACGAATCAAAGTGATTACCATATGGATAGGAATATTAAAGATTTGGTATGGAAATAGAAATTTCCGAGTAGTAATGAGAGTTTTTCTCGATAAGAAATGATGATGATCATTCTAGTGATAACTAATTTAAAATTTAAGCAACGGATTTACTAATTTTAGGCGTAGTGTATTTTCTGAGATGCTTCTATGCGTGGTTGACCATGTAGTATGTGAGGTCGTCATGGTAGCTATCTTCTTCATAAATAAATAATAGAGAACACTGCATCTTCTATATGTAAGCTACAGTACATATGAACCATTCACATGCGTCCATAACATCAGGTCGGCCTCTATAATAAAAGGAAAGAACGTGAACAAAAATAGGATAGAGGAATGTGGACATACAAAAAACAGGATTTTATAATCTGTTGTTGTCAAAAGATATAACGCGCATTACTTGTTACCCTCCTAATTACAAATGAAGTATTGAATATAACTAATTCTGATAATAAAATCACTACCAGCGAATGAACTAATTTGATGGAATCCATATTGTTCTATCACTGTCCTAATTACAAATGTGTCTTCTATCAAGGGATCATCATCCGCTATAACAACAAAGATTCCTTTTTTCAAGAAAAGTATTGCACAGTTTCATGAGAACATCGCCATGGATGATAATACCACATACACGTACAGTCCCACCCGTACATACGGTACATACCATCAAGGACAGATGTCCAAGCCATTCGCAAAGAGCACCCTGCAAAAAAAGAGAGTATTGTACATTGTCTGATTTGATTATACCCACGTACCTGGAGGCACCAGCATCATGGAGCACAACGGTTTACACGACCATGACAGGGATTGAGTTGGAGGGCTATATTCCTCTACAGCTCACCCTCCTCCACCTGAGATGTACCACCAGAAAAATCATAAGCACAACTCTAGACTCTCCTCTAGCGCACCACCTCCATCATCCATTGTCAATCTAAAGAGAAAGACCGTTGAGGCGAGACAGATTGACAAATTTGGCCGCTGCAAGTCACCCTCTCGAGTTTCCTTTTCTTTGCCCAAGAATATACAGCGGGGGCGAGAGGGTTGGAGAGAATTCGCAATAAAAGGAATGATACAGAAAGAGATTGATTACTTCGATTTTTGGTGCTCCTTGGAGAGAAAAATCTACCATATATAGACAACCGGAAGAGGAGTAGTGCTGCTTGGTGCTCTTAATTTCCCACTTGTAGTTCATGAAACCGCGCACCGTTTCAGATCGCAGGGGACAGCTGAAGAGACCATCGCCTATTCGGTTGCCAAGATTGTAGCCTTGCAGGGGAAGGGGATCGGACGGGAAGGTGTGCGACTCAAGTAGAGGAAGGGAATCGGATGGGAAGATGTGGTCTTGAGTATGATGCATGTTGTAGTACAGCCCAACGACAATAAATCGAGTCGAGTCGTCCGAAGCAACATGTGGGACTAAAAAGCCCAGGCACAAGAAGTTTGGGTCGAGGGAAATAATCAACCTGGCAAGTGGCAAACAAAATGATCAGGGCTGGTCCATGGTCCATTCTATATGCTAGTGAGTGGTGACTGCAGGATGACATGGCACATGCATGTTAAGAAGAGTCATGTGAACGCTGACATGGCATGAAGATGATGTGGATAGTGTGCATGTTGAGAGAATTGGTAGAAGTGGGGAGCAACTTTTTAAGAATGTAAGATACATACGGATATGAATGTGGCAGACCCGTTAACTAAACTTCTCTCACAAGAAAAACATGATCACACCTTAGTACTCTTTGGGTGTTAATCACATAGCAATGTGAACTATATTATTGACTCTAGTAAACCCTTTGGGTGTTAGTCACATGGCGATGTGAACTAATCACATAAAGATGTGAACTATTGGTGTTAAATCACATGATGATGTGAACTGGATTATTGACTCTAGTGCAAGTGGGAGACTGGAGGAAATATGCCCTAGAGGCAATAATAAAGTTGTTATTTATATTTCTTTATATCATGATAAATGTTTATTATTCATTCTAGAATTGTATTAACCGGAAACTTAGTACATGTGTGAATACATAGACAAACAGAGTGCCCCTAGTATGCCTCTACTTGACTAGCTCGTTAATCAAAGATGGTTAAGTTTCCTAGCCATAGACATGTGTTGTCATTTGATCAATGGGGTCACATCATTAGAGAATGATGTGATGGACAAGACCCGTCTGTTAGCTTAGCATAATGATCGTTTAGTTTTATTGCTATTGATTTCTTCATGACTTATACATGTTCCTCTGACTATGAGATTATGCAACTCCCGAATACCGGAGGAACACCTTGTGTGCTATCAAACGTCACAATGTAACTGGGTGATTATAAAGATGCTCTACAGGTGTCTCTGATGGTGTTTGTTGAGTTGGCATAGATTGAGATTAGGATTTGTCACTCCGTGTATCGAAGAGGTATCTCTGGCCCTCTCGGTAATGCACATCACTATGATACTTGCAAGCAACGTGACTAATGAGTTAGTTACGGGATGATGCATTACGGAACGAGTAAAGAGAATTGCCGGTGACGAGATTGAACTAGGTATGATGATACCGACGGTCGAATCTCGGGCAAGTAACATACCGATGACAAAGGGAACAACGTATGTTGTTATGCGGTTTGACCGATAAAGATCTTTGTAGAATATGTAGGAACCAATATGAGAATCCAGGTTCCGCTATTGGTTATTGACCGGAGATGTGTCTCGCTCATGTCTACATAGTTCTCGAACCTGTACGGTCCGCACGCTTAACGTTCGATGACGATTTGTATTATGAGTTATGTGATTTGATGATCGAAGTTTGTTTGGAGTCCCGGATGAGATCACGGACATGACGAGGAGTCTCGAAATGGTCGAGAGGTAAAGATCGATATATTGGAAGGTTATATTTGGACACCGGAATAGTTCCGAAGTGTTTCGGGTATTTTCTGGAGTACCGGGAGGTTACCGGAACCCCCAGAGGAAGTAGTGGGCCTTAATGGGCTTTAGGGGAAAGGAGAGAAGGGCCTCAATGGGTGCCCCCCATGGCTGGTCTGAATTGGACTAGGAGGGGGCGGCACCCCCTTCTTCCTTCTCCCCTCTTCCTCCTTCCCTCCTTCTCCTAGTTGGAATAGGAAAGGGGGGAATCCTACTTGGACCGGGAGTCCAAGTAGGACTCCCCCCTTTGGCGCCCCCCCTTGGGCCGGCCTCCTCTTCCCCCCACCTTTATATACATGGGAGGGGCACACCAAGTCTTCTATTAGCCGTGTGCGGTGCCCCCCTCCACGGTTACACACTTCGGTCATATTGTTGTAGTGCTTAGGTGAAGCCCTGCGTCGGTAACTTCATCATCATTGTCAACACGCCGTCGTGCTGACGAAACTCTCCCTCGTCCTCAACTAGACCAAGAGCTCGAGGGACGTCATCGTGCTGAACGTGTGCTGAACACAGAGGTGCCATACGTTCGGTGCTAGGATATGTTGGATCGCGAAGACGTTCGACTACATCAACCGCGTTACTAAACGCTTCCACTTTCGGTCTACGAGGGTACGTGGACACACTCTCCCCTCTCGTTGATATGCATATCCTAGGTAGATCTTGCGTGATCGTGGAATTTTTTTTGAAATACTGTGTTCCCCAACACTATAGTGCTATATCCATGGCTCACGCTCATGTATTGCGTGAAATTGAAAAATCTTGAGAACATTAAAAGTATGAAACATTTTCTTGGCTTATCATCGGGGTTGTGCATGATAAATATTTTGTGTGATGAATGTAGAGCATGACAAGATTATATGTTTTTGTAGGGATAAGTTTCTTTAGCCATGATATTTTGAGAAGACATGATTGCTTTATTAGCATGCTTGAAGTATTATTGTTTTATATCAATATTAAACTTTTATTTTGAATCTTATGGATCTGAACATTCATGCTACAATAAGAAAAATTACTTTGATAAATATGTTAGGTAGCATCCCACATCAAAAATTCTGTTTTTATCATTTACCTACTCGAGGATGAGCAGGAATTTAGCTTGAGGATGCTTGATACGTCTCCAACATATCTATGTTTTTTTGTTCCATGCTATTATATTATCTATATTGGATGTTTTATATGCTATTTTATATCATTTTTTGGGACTAACCTATTAACCTAGTGCCCGGTGCCAGTTGTTGTTTTTTCTTGTTTTTGTCTTTTACAGAAAGTCAATACCAAACGGAGTCCAAACGGAATGAATCTTTTTGGGGATTTTTCTTGGACCAGAAGAAAACCACGAAGCTTCGAGAAGAGTCCAGAAGACCCACGAGGGGGCCACAAGCC
>NC_041392.1:249721758-249746901 GCF_002162155.2 Triticum dicoccoides | reverse complement strand
GCGGCTCTTCTAACCCTAATCTCAGCTCTATAAATGCCCAAATATTCCCCTTGCGTCAGGGGGAGCACCAAAAATAATTTTTCGCCGCCACAAGCTTCTGTTCTCGTGAGATCCCATCTTGGGCCCTTTTCCGGCACTCTGCCGGAGGGAGATTCGATCACGGAGGGCCTCTACACCTACCACGTTGCACTTCCGATGATGTGTGAGTACTTTAGCACAGACCTATAGGTCCATACCTAGTAGCTAGATGGCTTCTTCTGTAACGCCCTTTATGCGGCTATATCTCCCACGTGTCGAAGCACGACTTAGAGGCATAACCGCATTGAAAGCAATGTCGCAAGTGAGGTAATCTTCACACAACCCATGTAATACATAAGGGAAAGAGATACATAGTTGGCTTACAATCACCACTTCACACAGTTACATGAATAAAGCATTACATCAACCAAATACATACAAGGTCCGACTACGGAACCAAAATAAAATAAGACTACCCCAAAAGCTACACAGATCCCCGATCGACCCCAACTGGGCTCCACTACTGATCAACTAGAACGAAACAATACAAGGACAAAATCTTCATCGAGCTCCTCCTGAGCTCAGTGGTGTCACCTGCACGGTATCATCGTCACCTGCAAACTAGTTTTGGAAGTATCTATGAGTCACAGGGACTCAGCAATCTCACACCCTTGCGATCAAGACTATTTAAGCTTATAGGAAGGGTAAAAGGTATGAGGTGGAGCTGCAGCAAGCGACTAGCATATATGGTGGCTAACCTATTCGCAAAAGAGAGCGAGAAGAGAAGGCAAAGCACGATCGAGAAACTATGATCAAGAAGTGATCCTAGAACAACCTACGTCAAGCATTACTCCAACACCGTGTTCACTTCCCGAACTCCGCTGGAAAGAGACCATCACGGTTACACACGCGGTTGATGTATTTTAATTAGGATCAACTTTAGGTTTTCTACAACCGGACATTAACAAATTCCCATCTTCCCATAACCGTGGGCATGGCTTTCGAAAGTTCAAATCCCTACAGGAAGACCCGATCAGACTCGGAATCCCGGTTACAAGACATCCTCGACAATGGTAAAACAAGTCCATCAAAGCCGCCCGATGCGCCGACATCCTGATGGGAGCTGCACATATCTCGTTCTCAGGGCAACACCGGATAGGTCAAGCTACGAGTAAAACCAGCCCTCAAGTTTCCCCGAGGTGGCCCCGCAGGCTGCCCATTTCGGACCAACACTTAGACAAGCACTGGCCCAGGGGGGTTAAAATAAAGATGACCCTTGGGCTGGCCTAACCCAAGGGAAAAAGAGGCTAGGTGGTGAATGGTAAAACCAAGTTTGGGCCTTGCTGGAGGAGTTTTTTCAAAGCGAACTGTCAAGGGGTTCCCATTATAACCCAACCGCGTAAGGAACGCAAAATCCGGGAACATAACACCGATATGATGGAAACTAGGGCGGCAAGAGTGGAACAAAACACCAGGCATAAGGCCGAGCCTTCCACCCTTTACCAATTATATAGATGCATTAATTAAATAAGAGATATTGTGATATCCCAACAAGTAAACATGTTCCAACAAGGAACAACATCTCCATGTTCCAACAAGGAACAAACTTCAATCTTCACCTGCAACTAACAACGCTATAAGAGGGGCTGAGAAAATCGGTAACATAGCCAAAAAACGGTTTGCTAGGACAAAGTGGGTTAGAGGCTTGGTTCAACAATATGGGAGGCATGATAAGCAAGTGGTAGGTATCGCAGCATAGGCATAGCAAAAGAGCGAGCATCTACCAAGCAAAGATAGAAGTGATTTTGAGGGTATGGTCATCTTGCCTGAAATCCCGCAATGAAGAAGAACGAGTCCATGAAGAAGACAAACGGACATAGACGAACGGGTCCTCACAAATGCGACGTTATCGGAACCAACCCGAAGAAGCAACACCGGAAAGAAGCAAACAACATGGTAAACAACCAGCACATAAACATGGCATGATGCACAACCAAGTATGATGCATGTCCGGTTTAATGAAGCATGGCATGGCATGGCAAAGTGCAACAAACAACACTACAACTTAAGTGGAGCTCAATATGCAACGGAGTTGCATATTGAAGAAAACACCACATGACTTATTTAGTTCTCTCTCGTTTATGTACCCAACAAGATTAAATGTTTATTCACATGGCAAGAGGGTGAAGCATAATAAAACTACCTAACTAGGCAAGTTTAAATGAGGCCGGAAGCAACGGACAACAATTCCGATAAATCCCCATATGCATATATTAGGTTTGGTACTGTTCTGCCCTAAACACAATTTTAGAGTTGTTAAACATGCAAAGTGATGCCACCATGTTAAACTAGGCATTTTCCTACCCCATTTACATATAAAGTTTATTAAATTAGGAGCTACGGTTATTTAGTTATGAATTAAAGCACTTTAACATGGCATAGGAGCAAATTTAACCAAACATCATTTTAAACATTTTAAACATGGATGAAAGTGGAATAATATGAAACTAGACAAAATTCTAAGCAAGTTTCATATTAAGTTTGTTTAATTTGGATGCACGGTTTGAGAGTTATTAAATGCATGAACAGCAGGGGGTTTTCTATAAATCTGCAAACTCCTGGAAATTAGAAAAATCGACCTCTCAGGAAAAAACAACACGGGCCAGATCTAAGGCAAACTGGGCTGGGGGAACTGCTCACGCTGGGCCAGCAGAGAGAAAGAAAGAAAAAAACAAGGAGGCGCTGGTGCCTCACCATGGGCTTTGCCCAGTCGGAGGAAGAAGCAGGCCGCGAAGGGAGGCGCTGGGCCTTGGAGAGGCAAAGAGGCCCATGCGCGTGGCAGACGCTGGTGGGATCTGGGCCCGGCATGGCCTCGGTCAACGCAGGTAGGAGCGTGCGATGGTGGCCTGCAGCGTGCGTGTCGTGGGACTTGGCGTGCAGGCGCAGTGACCTGAAGAAGGCGGCGTCGATGGCAGGGAACAGCCGGGAACAGGGGTCTCCGGCCCGGATCTGGTTCGTGGCGGCTTGGGGAGGCGGACGAACTCCGGGACGGGTGCGCGGTGCGGGTCAACGGGGATGAATGGGCGAACTGTTGTTGCTCGTTCTCTACTCGCCAGAGGCTGAACGACGGCGCTAAAGGTCAAATGCAGGGCCGCAGCGGGACTTGGTGCGGCGACGGCGAACTGGAGGGGCGCCGTCCTTCCCAGGAACTGATGGAGACGACCACGACAGGGACTCCGGCAGTGGCAAGTACTCGAGGCGGCAGCCATGGCATCGTTCCTGCAACTGGAGAGACCGAGCATGAGAGAAAGACAGGGATGGGGAGCAGAAGGAAGAAGCAGGGGAAGAGGAGGTCAGGAGGAAGAGATCCAGCGCTGGCTGGCTCCGGTGGCCTGCCAGAGCAGCGAGCGACGACAGTTGTTGATGGGGAAGAGGCCGAGAATAGGCTTCCTGCTCAATCTGGAGGCGGGCACGAGGATGGTTCGAAGGGAGGAGGTGGAGGCTACTGGTTGGATGGAATCGGTGGTTGGTGGAGGCTAAAAGGATTGATCGGGTGCATGCTTGGATCGAGGAGGAGCAGAAGAGCGATGGTTGGTGTTCTTGGATCGGGAGGGGATCCCAAGGAGGAGGAGATAGTGGGCTGGTGGCGGCGGAGGATGGGACAAGATCCCTAGTTTCTAGGGTTTGGTCTAGATTTAGACTAGGGAGTATATATATATAAGGAAAGAGGGAGAGTTTAGGGGCTAACGGAACCCTCCGATCGTAAATGGACGACCAAGAATAAAAGGTTAGAGGAGTCCAAATAAGAAAACAGTGATGTTTTGTAGATGTTAGGGGATGATGCGGACACAGCGGTAACGACTGTCCGGGTCGGGTCCGGGCAGATTTCGGACGCGCACGGGAGGAGGTCCGCGGACTGACGAGAGAGGTTAGGTAGGGCCTGGCGGTGAGAGGTAGACTGCATAGACGGTCTCGAGCTGAGAGAAGAGAAGAGAGAGAGCCCCGGCGACTGTTTCCGGAGACCGAAAACGTCCGACGTTAGACCGGCTATATTGGCGCTATAAATATCCGTTGGGGCATCAAACGGACTCCGATTCCGATGAAACTTGGCACGCGGTCTACATACACTATAACAAGAACGCACGCCAACTCTCATCCCATTCCGAGAACATTTTCCGGCCAGTTATAAAATACTATTTTGGACATGTCGCGGGCGCGTGCGAGTGTGGTTGGGCTCAGAACGGACACGGAGAGAACCGGAAGACCCGGACGGATGCAAGTTTCAAAAACATGATGATGCAATGCACATGATGACATGATGAAATGCAACATGCAAGCAAAAGACATGGCAACGACAGCGAATAACTGGGAGACACCTGGCACAACGGTCTCGGGGCGTTACAACTCTCCACCACTACGAGAGGATCTTGTCCCGAGATCTAGAATGGCACCGGAGGGAAAAGGAAGAGGAAGATAAGAGGTAAAACTAAGTTGCTTCTTTAACAAAAGAGTGAAACCAAAGAACCTTGCGAGGTTGAAAAATTGAAAGAAAGAAAACGACGAAGATGTTCAAAGTTGAAAACAATCCGTTAGAAAAGAGGAACAAGGAACGATAAAGATCAATTATGACAACACTCCGGTTAAAACAATATAGAGAGGGAAAAAGAATGATATAATTTGGATAGCACTCTGGCTGTAAATGGAAGGAACTGAAGAAGAGCTTGACAATATGAGAAGATACTTGATGAGATCAACAACACACCGCCTCCGGAACTATTGAAAGAATGGCACAATGGGTAAAAAGATTTCAGACAGCACTCCGGTTGAAAAGTGAGGCAAAACTTGATAAGATGAGAGAACTTGAATGAAGGACACGACACTCCAGTTGAATGGGTAAGCAAAGGAAAGAACATGATCTTCACAATACGAGATGATGAGTGAAGAGAGCATCATCACAATGCCTCCGGAAGAAATGAAAGAATGCAATGTAAAGAACGGAGAAGAAAACAACATGTTCTACCTCAAATGAATTTGAGAGAGCATCCTTAAAAAGAAGGATTGAACGGAGTTGTTGGGAAATCAACAACGAAAATAGTAAGCTTGTTGAGGGCTTATGGAAAACATCTCAAAAACTTGAGGTGGAAACCTGCCACAAACGAAAACAATTGCTTGCTTGAGAACGACGAAGAGATGAAAACATCTTTCATCGCGAGAACAGGAGGAAACTTGGATTATTGAAAAGCACCCCAATAGCAACATTCCTTAGGGAAGGTTTTAGGTGAAAAATAACCCAAGATAAATCCGAAGAAGAAATTGATGGGTTTAAATATCTCATTCCTGACAACTTTTGAATCATGAAACATGAAGGGAAATTGTCAAGAAAGACATAACACCATCTCAAAAGAAAAGTTAAAAAGAATTGCACTCTGGAATGCAAGAAGAAGAATGATTGAGCTCCTTAAAAAAGAACCTCAATGAACACTTCGAGAAGGAATATAAATCCTTGATGAACCATCATGTAGAACCTTCATGAAGAACTTCGGTTAAAAGAATGATCACAAAGAAGTGAAGGATGAAAGAATAAGGTTGAAGCCTTGAAATGATTAGATGAAGCTTGCGACGAGATAAAAGAGAGATCTTGAAACTCCGGGAAAAGAAAAAGCTGAACACAATTGGAATCAAGAAGTTGATGCACCTCTGGAATAAGGAATTAATCGCTCGGATGAACAAGAATAAGAATTGTGTTATGCTTATCCTTCACCAATTTAAATTGATGACAAGCAGCGGATTTGACATACTACTTATTCTCGTAGAGAGCATTAAGATAGATATAGCGCCAACTTGGGAAAATATTGAATGAACCACCGGTAGGATAGAAAACGAACGAAGTAAAAGGGGTGAATCACCGGTAAGAATTAGCAAATGAACGAAGATACATGAGAGAGTTTAGATGAAAGTGAACGAAGAGATCGCGAGCTGATTAGAGGATATTTGAATGAAGCACCGGTAAGATTTGGAGAAAGATAGCTGGAAGCTGGAATGACTAATATTTGAAAAGATGGCCTTCGGAGTAAAGAAATGGAAATAACTCATGAAATTCTCCGGATAGGTGAAAAGAATACTCACAATCAAAACAATTATGAGAGGATGGCAATAAGCTAGCATCACGAATCTTGAAGAGAAAGGAGCAAGATTGAGGGAAAAATCTTCTTCGGTCTTCAAATACATAGAATGACGATGAGAGACACCACCATGAATTATTGAGACACTCCGGAATGATTAAAAGAGGAGAGGTTGAGCCAACGATGAAAAAAATTGTGAAAGATCTAGGAGAAGGCATTTGACTGATGATAAATCATTCTTACATCAAACTTCGAAAAGAGATTTGAGGATAGCTCCGGGAAAATAAGAAGAGTCAGGTAAGATCCTGGGATAATACTTGTGGGTTAGGGCCCACTCAAAAGAAACACCGTTGAATGATTTAAAAGATAGATTGCGTCAGTTGAATTAAATGGCTTGAATGAGAGAACATCCTCGAAAGATCTTGAACTACTGCAGAGTGGAAACACGAATCTTCAAGATATCTTGAGCACTCCGGAACAATTGAATAGCGAGAGGTGAATGATTAAGAATTGCACCGGCATGAGAGAGCATTGAAACGAGGAAAGGATATACTCAACAAAGCTTGAATTGAAACCACCGGAGAAAAAAAGAACGAATAATGATAACTTGAAACTCCGTTAGAATCTTCATGAGAATCACCGGATAAGAAACATTGACGGAAAAGGAATGAAGAGGCCTCGCATCAATAAGATGGATACTTCATTAAGATATCTGAGTCCTTGAAGAAAAAGGGTGGGTGGGTGGGAAAACAAAGGCAACTTGGGACGAATGAAACAAGCACCATTGAGAAGAACTGATAATTGATATTATGGATGTTGAAATGATCGGATCCACTTGAAGAGAAGCACACTGGTTAAAAAAGGGTTGACAAAACAATCTTGATGATCAAGAAGGATAGGTATTCACATCAGAGTATGAGAACACCATTTGGGGAAGGTATGGAATCAACATTTGACTTTGAAGCAACTCGAATATCACCACTCAAAAGAAAACAAAGGATTGGCTTGCAAAATAAGCCAGAACAAACATATGATAGAGATTTCGTCCAAAGTTTTCATGGTGGGGCCTACATGGGCTCGATCGTACAACACCATCATGTACAAGGTAGTGCACATGACATATGAAGCGTCCCCGAGTCGGCATAGCCAAGGACTCTTTAAGACACAACGAGACCACTGTAAAACCAACCGTGGATAGGCGGACCACTAGACGTCGAACCCCAATTTCAAATCATAAATCTGTCAGAAAGAAATCCTAAGAGCTACTAGAATTCCCACTTATAAACTCCCGAAATTTTCTGGTTATGCAATCAGGTGTTGGGGATATAGGGGTAGCATAATATCTCACCCAAAACTAACAAATCCTACATCCAGCTGTATCCATCCTTCAACACATAACCAAGAAACCTTCTGAAATCGTTTACCTCAACCTTTGAAAAGCATCCGTTATACAAGTTATGGCGATACTCCCGAACTCCCGCCCTAGTACTGGGTGGCATCGAGGTTATCTCACCAACAGCTGCATAAAAGAGATTTTCGATGTCGGTGAAACTAATCTCAGGTATTCCAGAACTGGAACGATAAAATTGTGACGACGACACCTCGGAGGTCAACTCCCCGGGACACTGCCACAACCCCTAAATGTCAGGAGGCACCAAGAACAATGTTCTCGTCATAAACCATCGGAACGATTCAAAGATACTCGCGTGATCCTAAAAAAAATTAGTGAAATTTGAGAAGAGAAGAGTCAAAACTCTACGTCAGGATGCCTCACCAGAGCGACGAAGGGACTGAGGAGTAAAAATAAGTCCTAACTCTCTGATATATATAATTCCTAAATGACTCAAAACATTTTTCTAGACTCAACAACGCTGGCTATTCGATCAAGCAGGGGGCTCCTAAGGTCGGGGAAGGCTCTGATTACCAACTTGTAACGCCCAGGATGCGGCGATATCTCCCACATGTCGAAGCACGACTTAGAGGAATAACCGCATTGAAAGCAATGTCGCAAGTGAGGTAATCTTCACACAACCCATGTAATACATAAGGGAAAGAGATACATAGTTAGCTTACAATCGCCACTTCACACAATTACATGAATAAAGCATTACATCAACCAAATACATACAAGGTCCGACTACGGAACCAAAATAAAATAAGACTACCCCAAAAGCTACACAGATCCCTGATCGACCCCAACTGGGCTCCACTACTGATCAACTAGAACGAAACAATACAAGGACAAAATCTTCATCGAGCTCCTCCTGAGCTCAGTGGCGTCACCTGCACGGTATCATCGGCACCTGCAAACTGGTTTTGGAAGTATATGTGAGTCACAGGGACTCAGCAATCTCACACCCTCGCGATCAAGACTATTTAAGCTTATAGGAAGGGTAAAAGGTATGTGGTGGAGCTGCAGCAAGCGACAAGCATATATGGTGGCTAACCTATTCGCAAAAGAGAGCGAGAAGAGAAGGCAAAGCACGATCGAGAAACTATGATCAAGAAGTGATCCTAGAACAACCTACGTCAAGCATTACTCCAACACCGTGTTCACTTCCCGGACTCCGCCGAAAAGAGACCATCACGGTTACACGCGCGGTTGATGTATTTTAATTAGGATCAACTTCAGGTTTTCTACAACCGGACATTAACAAATTCCCATCTGCCCATAACCGCGGGCATGGCTTTCGAAAGTTCAAATCCCTGCAGGGGTGTCCAACTTAGCCCATCACAAGCTCTCACGGTCAATGAAGGATATTCCTTCTAGCGGGAAGACCCAATCAGACTCGGAATCCCGGTTACAAGACATCCTCGACAATGGTAAAACAAGTCCAGCAAAGCCGCCCGATGCGCCGACATCCTAATGGGAGCTGCACATATCTCGTTCTCAGGGCAACACCGGATAGGTCAAGCTACGAGTAAAACCAGCCCTCAAGTTTCCCCGAGGTGGCCCCGCAGGCTGCCCATTTCGGACCAACACTTAGACAAGCACTGGCCCAGGGGGGTTAAAATAAAGATGACCCTTGGGCTGGCCTAACCCAAGGGAAAAAGAGGCTAGGTGGTGAATGGTAAAACCAAGTTTGGGCCTTGCTGGAGGAGTTTTATTCAAAGCGAACTGTCAAGGGGTTCCCATTATAACCCAACCGCGTAAGGAACGCAAAATCCGGGAACATAACACCGATATGACAGAAACTAGGGCGGCAAGAGTGGAACAAAACACCAGGCATAAGGCCGAGCCTTCCACCCTTTACCAAGTATATAGATGCATTAATTAAATAAGAGATATTGTGATATCCCAACAAGTAAACATGTTCCAACAAGGAACAACATCTCCATGTTCCAACAAGGAACAAACTTCAATCTTCACCTGCAACTAACAACGCTATAAGAGGGGCTGAGCAAAGCGGTAACATAGCCAAACAACGGTTTGCTAGGACAAAGTGGGTTAGAGGTTTGGTTCACCAATATGGGAGGCATGATAAGCAAGTGGTAGGTATCGCAGCATAGGCATAGCAAAAGAGCGAGCATCTACCAAGCAAAGATAGAAGTGATTTTGAGGGTATGGTCATCTTGCCTGAAATCCCGCAAGGAATAAGAATGAGTCCATGAAGAAGACAAACGGACGTAGACGAACGGGTCCTCACAAATGCGACGTTATCGGAACCAACCCGAAGAAGCAACACCGGAAAGAAGCAAACAACATGGTAAACAACCAGCACATAAACATGGCATCATGCACAACCAAGTATGATGCATGTCCGGTTTAATGAAGCATGGCATGGCATGGCAAAGTGCAACAAACAACACTACAACTTAAGTGGAGCTCAATATGCAACGGAGTTGCATATTGAAGAAAACACCACATGACTTATTTAGTTCTCTCTCGTTTATGTACCCAACAAGATTAAATGTTTATTAACATGGAAAGAGGGTGAAGCATAATAAAACTACCTAACTAGGCAAGTTTAAATGAGGCCGGAAGCAACGGACAACAATTCTGGTAAATCCCCATATGCATATATTAGGTTTGGTACTGTTCTGCCCTAAACACAATTTTAGAGTTGTTAAACATGCAAAGTGATGCCACCATGTTAAACTAGGCATTTTCCTACCCCATTTATATATAAAGTTTATTAAATTTGGAGCTACGGTTATTTAGTTATGAATTAAAGCATTTTAACATGGCATAGGAGCAAATTTAACCAAACATCATTTTAAACATTTTAAACATGGATGAAAGTGGAATAATATGAAACTAGACAAAATTCTAAGCAAGTTTCATATTAAGTTTGTTTAATTTGGATGCACGGTTTGAGAGTTATTAAATGCATGAACAGCAGGGGGTTTTCTATAAATCTGCAAACTCCTGGAAATTAGAAAAAATTGCCCTCTCAGGAAAAAAACAACACGGGCCAGATCTGAGGCAAACTGGGCCGGGGGAACTGCTCACGCTGGGCCAGCAGAGAGATAGAAAGAAAAAAACAAGGAGGCGCTGGTGCCTCACCATGGGCCTTGCCCAGTCGGAGGAAGAAGCAGGCCGCGAAGGGAGGCGCTGGGATTTGGAGAGGCAAAGAGGCCCATGCGTGTGGCGGACGCTGGCGGGATCTGGGCCTGGCACGGCCTCGGTCAACGCAGGTAGGAGCGCGCGGTGGTGGCCTGCAGCGTGCGTGTCGTGGTACTTGGCATGCAGGCGCAGTGACCTGAAGAAGGCGGCGTCGATGGCTGGGAACGGCCGGGAACAGGGGTCTCCGGACCGGATCTGGTTCGTGGCGGCTTGGGGAGGCGGACGAACTCCGGGACGGGTGCGCGGTGCGGGTCAACGGGGATGAACGGGCGAACTGTTGTTGCTCGTTCTCTGCTCGCCAGAGGTTGAACGACGGTGCTGAAGGTCAAATGCAGGGCGACAGCGGGACTTGGTGCAGCGATGGCGAACTGGAGGGGCGCCGTCCTTGCCAGGAACTTATGGAGACGATAGCGACAGGGACTCCGGCAGTGGCAAGTACTCGAGGCGGCGGCCCTGGCATCGTTCCTGCAACTGGAGAGAGCGAGCATGAGAGAAAGACAGGGATGGGGAGGAGAAGGAAGAAGCAGGGGAAGAGGAGGTCAGGAGGACAAGATCCAGCGCTGGCTGGCTCTGGTGGCCTGCCGGAGCAGCGAGCGACGGCAGTAGTTGATGGGGAAGAGGTCGGGTACAGGCTTCCTGCTCGATCTGGAGGCGGGCGCGAGGATGGTTCAAAGGGAGGAGGTGGAGGCTGCTGGTTGGATGGAATCGGTGGTTGGTGGAGGCTAAAAGGATTGGATCGGGTGCGTGCTTGGATCGAGGAGGAGCAGAAGAGCGATGGTTGGTGGTCTTGGATCGGGAGGGGATCCCAAGGAGGAGGAGATAGTGGGCTGGCGGCGGCGGAGGATGGGACAAGATCCCTAGTTTCTAGGGTTTGGTCTAGATTTAGACTAGGGGGTATATATATATAAGGAAAGAGGGAGAGTTTAGGGGCTAACGGAACCCTCCGATCGTAAATGGACGACCAAGAATAAAAGGTTAGAGGAGTCCAAATAATAAAACGGTGATGTTTCGTAGATGTTAGGGGATGATGCGGACACAGCGGTAACGACTGTCCGGGTCGGGTCGGGCAGATTTCGGACGCGCACGGGAGGAGGTCCGCGGACTGACGAGAGAGGTTAGGTAGGGCCTGGCGGTGAGAGGTAGACTGCATAGACGGTCTCGAGCTGAGAGAAGAGAAGAGAGAGAGCCCCGGCGACTGTTTCCAGAGACCGAAAACGTCCGACGTTAGACCTGCTATATAGGCGCTATAAATATCCGTTGGGGCATCAAACGGACTCAGATTCCGATGAAACTTGGCACGCGGTCTACATACACTATAACAAGAACGCACGCCAACTCTCATCCCATTCCAAGAACTTTTTCCGGCCACTTATAAAATACTATTTTGGACATGCCGCAGGCGCGTGCGAGTGTGGTTGGGCTCAAAACGGACACAGAGAGAACCGGAAGACACGGACGGATGCAAGTTTCAAAAACATAATGATGCAATGCACATGATGACATGATGAAATGCAACACTCAAGCAAAAGACATGGCAACGACAGCGAATAACTGGGAGACACCTGGCACAATGGTCTCGAGGCGTTACAACACTCCACCACTACGAGAGGATCTTGTCCCGAGATCTAGAATGGCATCGGAGGGAAAAGGAAGAGGAAGATAAGAGGTAAAACTAAGTTGCTTATTTAACAAAAGAGTGAAACCAAAGAACCTTGCGAGATTGAAAAATTGAAAGAAAGAAAACGACGAAGATGTTCAAAGTTGAAAACAATCCGTTAGAAAAGAGGAACAAGGAACGATAAAGATCAATTACGACAACACTCCGGTTAAAACAATATAGAGAGGGAAAAAGAATGATATAATTTGGACAGCACTCTGACTGTAAATGGAAGGAATTGAAGAAGAGCTTGACAATATGAGAATATTCTTGATGAGATCAACAACACACCGCCTCCGGAACTATTGAAAGAATGGCACAATGGGTAAAAAGATTTCAGACAGCAGTCCGGTTGAAAAGTGAGGCAAAACTTGATAAGATGAGAGAACTTGAATGAAGGACACGGCACTCCAGTTGAATGGGTAAGCAAAGGAAAGAACATGATCTTCACAATACGAGATGATGAGTGAAGAGAGCATCATCACAATGCCTCCTGAAGAAATGAAAGAATGCAATGAAAAGAACGGAGAAGAAAACAACATGTTCTACCTCAAATGAATTTGAGAGAGCATCCTTAAAAAGAAGGATTGAACGGAGTTGTTGGGAAATCAACAACGAAAATAGTAAGCTTGTTGAGGGCTTATGGAAAACATCTCAAAAACTTGAGGTGGAAACCTGCCACAAACGAAAACAATTGCTTGCTTGAGAACGACGAAGAGATGAAAACATCTTTCATCGCGAGAACAGGAGGAAACTTGGATTATTGAAAAGCACCCCAATAGCAACATTCCTTAGGGAAGGTTTTAGGTGAAAAATAACCCAAGATAAATCCAAAGAAGAAATTGATGGGTTTAAGTATCTCATTCCTGACAACTTTTGAATCATGAAACATGAAGGGAAATTGTCAAGAAAGACATAACACCATCTCAAAAGAAAAGTTAAAAAGAATTGCACTCCGGAATGCAAGAAGAAGAATGATTGAGCTCCTTAAAAAATAACCTCAATGAACACTTCGAGAAGGAATATAAATCCTTGATGAACCATCATGTAGAACCTTCATGAAGAACTCCGGTTAAAAGAATGATCACAAAGAAGTGAAGGATGAAAAGAATTAGGTTGAAGCCTTGAAATGATTAGATGAAGCTTGCGACGAGATAAAAGAGAGATCTTGAAACTCCGGGAAAAGAAAAAGCTGAACACAATTGGAATCAAGAAGTTGATGCACCTCTGGAATAAGGAATTAATCGCTTGGATGAACAAGAATAAGAATTACGTTATGCTTATCCTTCACCAATTTAAATTGATGACAAGCAGCGGATTTGACATACTACTTGTTCTCGTAGAGAGCATTAAGATAGATATAGCGCCAACTTGGGAAAATATTGAACGAACCACCGGTAGGATAGAAAACGAACGAAGTAAAAGGGGTGAATCACCGGTAAGAATTAGCAAATGAACGAAGATACATGAGAGAGTTTAGATGAAAGTGAACGAAGAGATCGCGAGCTGATTAGAGGATATTTGAATGAAGCACCGGTAAGATTTGGAGAAAGATAGCTAGAAGCTGGAATGACTAATATTTGAAAAGATGGCCTTCGGAGTAAAGAAATGGAAATAACTCATGAAATTCTCCGGATAGGTGAAAAGAATACTCACAATCAAAACAATTATGAGAGGATGGCAGTAAGCTAGCATCACGAATATTGAAGAGAAAGGAGCAAGATTGAGGGGGAAATCTTCTTCGGTCTTCAAATACAGAGAATGACGACGAGAGACACCACCATGAATTATTGAGACACTCCGGAATGATTAAAAGAGGAGAGGTTGAGCCAACGATGAAAAAAATTGTGAAAGATCTAGGAGAAGGCATTTGACTGATGATAAATCATTCTTACATCAAACTTCGAAAAGAGATTTGAGGATAGCTCCGAGAAAATAAGAAGAGTCAGGTAAGATCCTGGGATAAGACTTGTGGGTTAGGGCCCACTCAAAAGAAACACCGTTGAATGATTTAAAAGATAGATTGCGTCAGTTGAATTAAATGGCTTGAATGAGAGAACATCCTCGAAAGATCTTGAACTACTGCAGAGTGGAAACACGAATCTTCGAGATATCTTGAGAACTCCGAAACAATTGAATAGCGAGAGGTGAATGATTAAGAATTGCACCGGCATGAGAGAGCATTGAAACGAGGAAAGGATATACTCAACAAAGCTTGAATTGAAACCACCGGAGAAAAAAAGAACGAATAATGATAACTTGAAACTCCGTTAGAATCTTCATGAGAATCACCGGATAAGAAACATTGACGGAAAAGGAATGAAGAGGCATCGCATCAATAAGATGGATACTTGATTAAGATATCTGAGTCCTTGAAGAAAAAGGGTGGGTGGGTGGGAAAACAAAGGCAACTTGGGACGAATGAAACAAGCACCATTGAGAAGAACTGATAATTGATCTTGTGGATGTTGAAATGATCGGATACACTTGAAGAGAAGCACACTGGTTAAAAAGGGTTGACAAAACAATCTTGATGATCAAGAAGGATTGGTATTCACATCGGAGTATGAGAACACCATTTGGGGAAGGTATGGAATCAACATTTGACTTCGAAGCAACTCGAATATCACAACTCAAAACAAAACAAAGGATTGGCTTGCAAAATAAGCCGGAACAAACATATGATAGAGATTTCGTCCGAAGTTTTCGTGGTGGGGCCTACATGGGCTCGATCATACAACACCATCATGTACAAGGCAGTGCACATGACATACGAAGCGTCCCCGAGTCGGCATAGCCAAGGACTCTTTAAGACACAACGATACCACTGTAAAACCAATCGTGGATAGGCGGACCACTAGACGGCGAACCCCAATTTCAAATCATACATCTGTCTGAAAGATATCCTCAGAGCTACTAGAATTCCCACTTATAAACTCCCGAAATTTTCCGGTTATGCTATCAGGTGTTGGGATATAGGGGTAGCATAATATCTCACCCAAAACTAACAAATCCTACATCCAGTTGTATCCATCCTTCAACACATAACCAAGAAACCTTCGGAAATCGTTTACCTCAACCTTCGAAAAGTGTCCGTTATACAAGTTATGGCGATACTCCCGAACTCCCGCCCCAGTATTGGGAGGCGTCGAGGTTATCTCACCAACAACTGCATAAAAGAGATTTTCGATGTCGGTGAAACTAATCTCAGGTATTCCAGAACTGCAACGATAAAATTGTGACGACAACACCTCGGAGCTCAACTCCCCGGGACACTGCCACAACCCCTAAATGTCAGGAGGCACCAAGAACAATGTTCTCATCACAAAACCATCGGAACGATTCCAAGATACCCGCGTGATCCTAAAAAAATTAGTGAAATTTGAGAAGAGAAGAGTCAAAACTCTACGTCAGGATGCCTCACCAGAGCGACGAAGGGACTGAGGAGTAAAAAGAAGTCTTAACTCTCTGATATATATAATTCCTAAATGACTCAAAACATTTTTCTAGACTCAACAACGCCAGCTATTCGATCAAGCAGGGGGCTCCTAAGGTCGGGGAAGGCTCTGATTACCAACTTGTAGCGCCCTCGATGCGGCTATATCTCCCACGTGTCGAAGCACGACTTAGAGGCATAACCGCATTGAAAGCAATGTCGCAAGTGAGGTAATCTTCACACAACCCATGTAATACATAAGGGAAAGAGATACATAGTTGGCTTACAATCGCCACTTCACACAATTACATGAATAAAGCATTACATCAACCAAATACATACAAGGTCCGACTACGGAACCAAAATAAAAGAAGAGTACCCCAAAAGCTACACAGATCCCCGATCGACCCCAACTGGGCTCCACTACTGATCAACTAGAACGAAACAATACAAGGACAAAATCTTCATCGAGCTCCTCCTGAGCTCAGTGGCGTCACCTGCACGGTATCATCGGCACCTACAAACTGGTTTTGGAAGTATTTGTGAGTCACAGGGACTCAGCAATCTCACACCCTCGCGATCAAGACTATTTAAGCTTATAGGAAGGGTAAAAGGTATGTGGTGGAGCTGCAGCAAGCGACAAGCATATATGGTGGCTAACCTATTCGCAAAAGAGAGCGAGAAGAGAAGGCAAAGCACGATCGAGAAACTATGATCAAGAAGTGATCCTAGAACAACCTACGTCAAGCATTACTCCAACGCCGTGTTCACCTCCCGGACTCCGCCGAAAAGAGACCATCACGGTTACACGCGCGGTTGATGTATTTTAATTAGGATCAACTTCAGGTTTTCTACAACCGGACATTAACAAATTCCCATCTGCCCATAACCGCGGGCACGGCTTTCTAAAGTTCAAATCCCTGCAGGGGTGTCCCAACTTAGCCCATCACAAGCTCTCACGGTCAACGAAGGATATTCCTTCTAGCGGGAAGACCCGATCAGACTCGGAATCCCGGTTACAAGACATCCTCGACAATGGTAAAACAAGTCCAGCAAAGCCGCCCGATGCGTCGACATCCTAATGGGAGCTGCACATATCTCGTTCTCAGGGCAACACCGGATAGGTCAAGCTACGAGTAAAACCAGCCCTCAAGTTTCCCCGAGGTGGCCCCGCAGGCTGCCCATTTCGGACCAACACTTAGACAAGCACTCGCCCGGGGGGGTTAAAATAAAGATGACCCTTGGGCTGGCCTAACCCAAGGGAAAAAGAGGCTAGGTGGTGAATGGTAAAACCAAGTTTGGGCCTTGCTGGAGGAGTTTTATTCAAAGTGAACTGTCAAGGGGTTCCCATTATAACCCAACCGCGTAAGGAACGCAAAATCCGGGAACATAACACCGATATGACGGAAACTAGGGCGGCAAGAGTGGAACAAAACACCAGGCATAAGGCCGAGCCTTCCACCCTTTACCAAGTATATAGATGCATTAATTAAATAAGAGATATTCTGATATCCCAACAAGTAAACATGTTCCAACAAGGAACAACATCTCCATGTTCCAACAAGGAACAAACTTCAATCTTCACCTGCAACTAACAACGCTATAAGAGGGGCTGAGCAAAGCGGTAACATAGCCAAACAACAGTTTGCTAGGACAAAGTGGGTTAGAGGCTTGGTTCAACAATATGGGAGGCATGATAAGCAAGTGGTAGGTATCGCAGCATAGGCATAGCAAAAGAGCGAGCATCTAGCAAGCAAAGATAGAAGTGATTTCGAGGGTATGGTCATCCTGCCTGAAATCCCACAAGGAAGACGAACGAGTCCATGAAGAAGACAAACGGACGTAGACGAACGGGTCCTCACAAACGCGACGTTATCAGAACCAACCCGAAGAAGCAACACCGGAAAGAAGCAAACAACATGGTAAACAACCAGCACATAAACATGGCATGATGCACAACCAAGTATGATGCATGTCCGGTTTAATGAAGCATGGCATGGCATGGCAAAGTGCAACAAACAACACTACAACTTAAGTGGAGCTCAATATGCAACGGAGTTGCATATTGAAGAAAACACCACATGACTTATTTAGTTCTCTCTCGTTTATGTACCCAACAAGATTAAATGTTGATTAACATGGCAAGAGGGTGAAGCATAATAAAACTACCTAACTAGGCAAGTTTAAAAGAGGCCGGAAGCAACGGACAACAATTCCGATAAATCCCCATATGCATATATTAGGTTTGGTATTGTTCTGCCCTAAACACAATTTTAGAGTTGTTAAACATGCAAAGTGATGCCACCATGTTAAACTAGGCATTTTCCTACCCCATTTACATATAAAGTTTATTAAATTTGGAGCTACGGTTATTTAGTTATGAATTAAAGCATTTTAACATGGCATAGGAGCAAATTTAACCAAACATCATTTTAAACATTTTAAACATGGATGAAAGTGGCATAATATGAAACTAGACAAAATTCTAAGCAAGTTTCATATTAAGTTTGTTTAATTTGGATGCACGGTTTGAGAGTTATTAAATGCATGAACAGCAAGGGGTTTTCTATAAATCTGCAAACTCCTGGAAATTAGAAAAAAATCGCCCTCTCAGGAATAAAACAACACGGGCCAGATCTAAGGCAAACTGGGCCGAGGGAACTGCTCACGCTGGGCCAACAGAGAGAAAGAAATAAAAAAACAAGGAGGCGATGGTGCCTCACCATGGGCCTTGCCCAGTCGGAGGAAGAAGCAGGCCGCGAAGGGAGGCGCTGGGCCTTGGAGAGGCAAAGAGGCTCATGCGCGTGGCGGACACTGGCGAGATCTGGGCCCGGCACGGCCTCAGTCAACGCAGGTAGGAGCGCGCGGTGGTGGCTTGCAGCGTGCGTGTCGTGGGACTTGGCGTGCAGGCGCAGTGACCTGGAGAAGGCGGCGCCGATGGCAGGGAACGGCCGGGAACAGGGGCCTCCGGCCCGGATCTGGTTCGTGGCGGCTTGGGGAGGCGGACGAACTCCGGGACGGGTGCATGGTGCGGGTTAACGGGGATGAACGAGCGAACTGTTGTTGCTCGTTCTCTGCTCGCCAAAGGCTGAATGACAGCGCTGAAGGTCAAATGCAGGGCGGCAGCGGGACTTGGTGCGGTGACGGCGAACTGGAGGGGCGCCGTCCTTGCCAGGAACTGATGGAGACGACAGCGACAGGGACTCCGGCAGTGGCAGGTACTCGAGGCGGCAGCCATGGCATCGTTCCTGCAACTGGAGAGAGCGAGCATGCGAGAAAGACAGGGATGGGGAGGAGAAGGAAGAAGCAGGGGAAGAGGAGGTCAGGAGGAAGAGATCCAGTGTTGGCTGGCTCCGGTGGCCTGTCGGAGCAGCGTGCGACGGCAGTAGGTGATGGGGAAGAGGCCGGGAACAAGCTTCCTGCTCGATCTGGAGGCGGGCGCGAGGATGGTTCGAAGGGAGGAGGTGGAGGCTGCTGGTTGGATGGAATCAGTGGTTGGTGGAGGCTAAAAGGATTGGATCGGGTGCATGCTCGGATCGAGGAGGAGCAGAAGAGCGATGGTTGGTGGTCTTGGATCGGGAGGGGATCCCAAGGAGGAGGAGATAGTGGGCTGGCGGCGGCGGAGGATGGGACAAGATCCCTAGTTTCTAGGGTTTGGTCTAGATTTAGACTAGGGAGTGTGTATATATATATATAAGGAAAGAGGGAGAGTTTAGGGGCTAACGGAACCCTCCGATCGTAAATGGACAACCGAGAATAAAAGGTTAGAGGAGTCTAAATAAGAAAACGTTGATGTTTTGTAGATGTTAGGGGATGATCCGGACACAGCGGTAACGACTGCCAGGTCGGGTCCGGGACAGATTTCAGACGCGCGCGGGAGGAGGTCCGCGGACTGACGAGAGAGGTCAGGTAGGGCCTGGCGGTGAGAGGTAGACTGCATAGACGGTCTCGAGCTGAGAGAAGAGAAGAGAGAGAGCCCCGGCGACTGTTTCCGGAGACCGAAAACGTCCGACGTTAGACCGGCTATATTGCCGCTATAAATATCTGTTGGGGGCATCAAACGGACTCCGATTGCGATGAAACTTGGCACGCGGTCTACCTACACTATAACAAGACCGCACGCCAACTCTCATCCCATTCCGGGAACATTTTCCGGCCACTTATAAAATACTATTTCGGACATGCCGCGGGCGCGTGTGAGTGTGGTTGGGCTTAGAACGGACACGGAGAGAACCGGAAGACCCGGACGGATGCAAGTTTCAAAAACATGATGATGCAATGCACATGATGACATGATGAAATGCAACATGCAAGCAAAAGACATGGCAACGACAGCGAATAACTGGGAGACACCTGGCACAACGGTCTCGGGGCGTTACATCTTCTCTCTCTTTGATCTTCAATATAATGTTCTCCTCGATGTTCTTGGAGATCTGTTCGATGTAATCTTCTTTTGCGGTGCATTTGTTGAGATCCGATGAATTGTGGATTTATGATCAGATTATTTATGAATATTATTTGAGTCTTCTCTGAACTCTTTTATGCATGATTAAGATAGCTTAGTATTTCACTCCGATCTATCGATTTGATTTGGCCAACTAGATTGGTTTTTCTTGTAATGGAAGAGGTGCTTTGTGATGGGTTCAATCTTATGGTGTCCTCACCCAGTGATAGTAGGGGTAGCGAGGCACATATTTGCATTTTTGCCATTAAGTATAAAAAGATGGTTTTTTTACCATATTGATTGGATCTATCCATCTACATCATGTCATCTTGCTTAAGGCGTTACTCCGTTCTTGTTAATTTAATACACTAGATGCATGTTGGATATCGGTCGATGTGTGGAGTAATAGTAGTAGATGCAGAATTGTTTAGGTCTACTTGTCACAGACGTGATGCCTATATTCATGATCATTGCCTTAGATATCGTCATAACTTTGCACTTTTCTATCAATTGCTCGGCAGTAATTTGTTCACCCACCGTATTATTTACTATCTTGAGAGAAGCCTCTAGTGAAACCTATAGCCCCGGGGTCTATTTTCCATCATATAAGTTTCCGATCTACAGTATTAGTTTCCGATTTACTCTTTTGCAATCTTTTACTTTCCGATCTATAAACCAAAATTGCCCAAAATATTTACTTTACCGTTTATCTATCTCTATCAGATCTCACGTTTGCAAGTAACCGTGAAGGGATTGACAACCCCTTTATCGCGTTGGGTGCAAGTTGTTTGATTGTTTGTGCAGGTATTCGGTGACTTGTGTGTTGTCTCCTACTGGATTGATACATTGGTTCTCAAACTGAGGGAAATACTTATCTCTACTTTGCTGCATCACCCTTTCCTCTTCAAGGGAAAAACCAACGCAAGCTCAAGAAGTTGGTTTTGCCATTAAGGATAAAAAGATGGGGGTTTTATCATATTGATTGGATCTATCCATATACATCATGCCATCTTGCTTAAGGCGTTACTCTGTTCTTGTTAATTTAATACACTAGATGCATGCTAGATAGCGATCGATGTGTGGAGTAATAGTAGTAGATGCAGAATCGTTTCGGTCTACTTGTTATGGACGTGATGCCTATATTCATGATCATTGCCTTAGATATCGTCATAATTTTATGCTTTTCTATCAATTACAGTAATTTGTTCACACATCGTATGTCTTCTTTCAAGAGAGAAGCCTCTAGTGAAATCTATGCCCCGGGGTCTATTTTCATCACATATTTTCAGATCTATAAAATACCTTGCTGCAATTTATTTATATTTACTTATTTTTCCTTTTACTGATTTTTTATATCTATCTCTATTAGATCTCACTCTTGCAAGTGACCGTGAAGGGATTGACAACCCATTTTTCGCGTTGTGTGCAAGTATTTGTTAGTTTGTGCAGGTGCATATATTGGGGACTTGCTTGTACCTCCTACTGGATTGATACGTTGGTTCTTAACTGAGAGAAATACTTATTTCTGCTTTGCTCCATCATCCTTTCCTCTTCAAGGAAAAATTAACGCAAGCTCAAGAAGTAGCATGTAAGCATGTGGTGGGGGAGGCTTGGCCCCTTTGCTGCGCTGCGTGGCGGCTGGCGTCGTCGTCGATGGTTCTTCTCCAGCGGCAGGTCAAGGCGGGGTGGCAACCCCCTTCCCCTTCCCGTGCGGGCTCTCTTGGGTGGGGGCTCGAATTAGAGATCGCGACTCACCAAACCTGGCCGGTGCGGTCCAAATCGGGTTCGCGCGCGTTCGTGGGACGGTCGGCTCAGCCAGGCTGTGTTATTCGGCGAGCCGTGTGGTGATGATGTGCAGCGGCTCCGTGGAAGTGCAGTAGGGTGGGCGACTGATCTAGTCGGTTGGTTGGCTCACCTTTGCAGGCGGTGAGGATGGAGGTCGCCCAATGTGGTTGATGTGCTTGTTGTGCTCGGGGTGTGCGGGCCAGTGGCGGCACCTGTGTGAGGTTGGTGGCCACGCTTCTCAGGGGCTCAGGGCGAAGGCCTGGCAAGTGATGGCCGGCGGCGGCGGCGCCCGTGGGCGTCAATGTACTTCTTGGAGGCATTTTCTGGGAGCTCAAAGCTTCCTCAACTCAAACTCATGGGCAAGATCTTCAGGCAAAAGTCTAGATCCGTTGGATCGGGCGGCGGCAGCGTCTCCATCATCATGATCCCTCTCTGGGGCATAGTCTTGAAGATCATGGTCCTATTGGCGCTGCTTGTAGGATGGACGTGCACGACATCGCGGGCGACAGGTGTCCGATCAGCGGTGTCGGTGGTTGGAGTTGCGACTTGTGTGGCGGCGATGATGGTGGCGAGATGTGCAGGGTCGTGGCGTGCCTTCGTCGTTACAGTCGACTGGTTCATGAGCATGAAGTCAGAACTGCGACGTTGTAGGGCTACGTGGCGACAACAATGCTAGGCGATTGGCAGTCTGGACTTTGTAGGTGCCAGGCATGCTCCTTTTCTCCTGTGAGGCTTGTTATCAAAGTCGGAGATGTCTGGTCCTCGACGTAGCCAAGCGATTGTTTGGCTTTGGTCGGCAAGGTTCCGTGCCTCGTTCGTTCGGAAGGGTCGGTGGCGTCGAAGTCGAAGTCGCTTGCTGGAGTAAAGGTGGTTCCATGGCTCATTCATTCGAAAGGGTCGGCAGTTCGTTTGGAAGGGTCGGTGGCGTCGAAGTCGAAGTCGCTTGCTGGAGTAAAGGTGGTTCCATGGCTCATTCATTCGAAAGGGTCGGCAGCATCAAAGTCGGAGTCGCTTGCTGGAGAAGAGGTGATGACAATGACATTGTAGACAATCTCAACGGTAAGTTTGGGTCCTATGGGTGCCATGTCGGTTGGAATGCCCTCTTTGCAGGCGTGTTGTAACAGTTTTCGCTTGGTTTTCTGCTAATTAACCGGGCAACTCTATTCTTCTTTTTTAAGAATCGAGATCCTCGGGCCTTATGCAATGCTAGGCTCTTAGCGAGGTGCTTAGAAAAATAAGGCGGTTTTTCTAAAGCACCGGTGCGAGAGATGCCTAATTAAGCGTCTATCATATATAAATAAGCATCGGTGCTTAAGAAAAACCTGATTTATTTTTCGAAACACCTCCTCTAAGCACCTTGCATTGTACAAGGCCTCAGGGGCCGAGTTTCCAAAATAAAAACACTGCACGTCCACAAAAGTACCTGCATTTTGCACCATAAATCCAGTTCCAGGAGTACGCAACTGAACGACATGGCAAGAAAAATACTTCACAATTTAGCGTCAAAATCATCACAGGCACATTCAAACTTGTACCAGTTGAGTCCAGATGCTGATGCTTCATATCATAGTCAAAATAAACTATGCCGGGACACAGAAACCAACAACTAGCTTGTCCGACAAAAGCGTCCGGCTTCCACAAGCACAGGCTGCACAACATAGCTTCACTACAGTTCAAGCGATACAAGCATATGGGTACACACTATATGGGGACTTGCCAGGGAGTTTCTCATTATTAAAGAGAAATCATCTTATTTTGCATCTGTGTACGCTAGATTACATATCCTTGGTTATTTTTGTCGACTCACGGCGTGGGCTTGTAGGGCTGGTGAAACCAAGTGCAGGTCGTGTGCGCTTCGGCTTATTTGCTGCTTGTCTTGATTATCTTATGGAGTGCTCTCTTGGCCTCCTCTAGAGTCTCCACCTTGTATGGTACATCAAATGCAAGTCTCTGGATGTTGAACTGCACAGAATAAATTGCAAACTGAAGGCAGTGGAGAGAAGATTTTCTTCCTCAGAGAATAGCGTCTCTACTAGTGACGGCAATCTGAATAAAGTTTACCTGTGCACCCTGGCGAACCCGAATGTCTATCCCTTTGCTGTCTACGGATATAAGAGCAGCATCGTCAACCTCCCCTTCAGCAGACATGAACTCTCTAAGTGGTTTAGAGAAAATAGCATTCAACTCCTACATGCAGAGCATCCATCAAAAGTGGTCGACGTTTTACTGTACTCACATATTACATGTACGGGCACATGACTAATATGATGATCCAGCTAATCTGCTGATAATGGCATTCATAGTTTACCTTTAAGCTTTGTTCGCCGCCGTCAACTGCTATCTTGTCAGGTTGAATAGTTTCATACTGTTTCACATCTACCCATGCAACAGTGCCAAAGCCTCCAATAAAATATATGTCGCTGTGGTTACCGCAAATAGTTTGTCACAAATCATAAGTTACACAAGCATCTATGAGTAATGGAAGGGAGAAGGGATGTGCATCTGTGTAAACGGTAAATGGATTCATCAACCTGAAATGATGGAAGAGTATAACTCATCAAATCAAATCACAGACCTGATATTCTGCATCCTGTAGTAGTAAAAATTTCCCCACTGTTGAGACGCCCATTGTTGGTGTTTTGCAACATATTGCTTATGTGCCCATTCCTAGCGGATACATGTATTCACCGTCAGTTCATGAAATCTTTTAAAATCACAAATGGAAGAATAAATCTGCATTTACTCTTAATGGTCATGCATATCGATCATGTATTATGTTAACAGCCATGACAGAACATCTATTCTCTTTCAGCCCATGCCATGAGAAAAGTGCAGCCAAAAAAAAGGGAAGACCAAAAACCAAGCTCAACAAAAATTACTTACTCAGAGAATTTATAATTTGAAAACTTAGTCCACAGATGGTTTTCACACAATGGGAGGAGCCAAATTCTTAATGATTGACATGCCAGCTATCCATAGGAAAGAGAAAAAGGAAGTGACCCTAGCTAGCTCACTTGGGGAAAAGAATTATATGAGACCAGGTCTCACGGGCTAGCTTATGAGACCCATCTTGATGGATGACACGTGGCATTTACAAATCACAAAGCATTTACC
>NC_041392.1:249663299-249721569 GCF_002162155.2 Triticum dicoccoides | reverse complement strand
GAGGATGTACAATCCCATTTAAGTCCTCATGGACGTGTATTTCAGGTTCCTATTCATACTGTTGGAGTTTCCTTACATTTTTCTTTCAAAAAAATTATCCATAGAAAAGTAATTACCTAGATGACTGCACTATCAATTATCAAGCAACAAAGGCAGCTAAATAGAAACCTGTTGCTCAGCTGGCAAAGGGTAGACATCACCAAATATTGTGACACGAGCATTAGACAATCCACTCCATCCAGGTACCTGTAATGAAGGACTAGATGTTGTTATCCTATTATTAGCAAGCAAACCTTTATACTTCCAGTAAAACATGCCGAGAAACTTCATACCTGGACAACAAGTGTGCATCTTGGATCAGAGAGCAAGTTTCTAGTGTGGATTGCTAAGGGTGACAGAGAAAATATTGGGTCTGTGCAAGACATCAACACAAAATAATTACCCAAGGAGGCCAAACAGAGTGTACAAGTTATATCCAAAATGTAACCAAAGTAGCTATCTTACGGCCCATTGAGTCATTAGCAAAGTCAACAAGTGAACCAAATGGATATCCAGCACGTCGATGATGCATGCCAGACATGACAGTGCATAGATGAGCAAATCGTGCCTAGTGAGCACAGTAAGACAGGAATAAGCATCCAGCCGGCTAGAAAATAGCCCAAAGGCCAGGAGATAAGTAACAGAAGCTACCTGTTCCATTAAATTGCGAACAGCCAAAGCCGGTGGAGGTAAACCATGGGCAAAAGTTGCACTCTGCACACCACCAGATATAGGGGTTCTGAACAAGCCAGCTCTGGATCCACTGGAGTCCGGAGTTGAATTGGTTGATGAGGTCGTGCGTGACTTGTCAGTTGTGACCGGACCGAGAGCTCCGTTTTGACTTGGATCAACCTTCAACTATCAGGCAATTTATTACAAACCAAAGATATGTGACCCACTAAAGGCAAACTAAAAGAAAATGACCTGATTCACTCCTGAGTTTCAAAATATAAATACAGGATCACCTTAAAAAAATCTAGCAAGAAGCTAACTAATATCTTTGCGAACCCCTAAGCTAGACATGATTCTCAACTAATTATTATTGGGAAGTTCTATGTTCATTGGTACAAAAGGAGGTTTATTTTATTTTCATGACATCCACAAAACTTACCGAACGATCTCAAAGATATCAAGCTTCGAAACCTAGTCACCTCGTAATAAGAACACAATGAAACACCACAGGTCTGGGTAGGCCCCAGGCCTCGCATCTGACAGAAATCCCTAAACCCAACATGTTTTACACTGGCACACCCGTCTCCCAGCAACCACTACCCAAACAAAATCTTCATCACTTCTTACTTTGCATCACGTAAGCGTTCAGGCACTGTTTGTTACCTTGACGACGGGGGTCCCGTTCGGCTTGGCGGCGTCGTCCTTGCCTCCGCCGCCGGCGGCCGCGCGAAGGGGGCCGCAGGGGCGGGCGCGGAGCGCCACGCGGGAGTGAGGCTGGTGGGCGGGGAAGGCCGGGAGGAGCGCGGACGAGGCGGCGGCGCCGGCGAGGGCCTCCATTAGACGGATGGGAGGAGAGTGAGGGAGCGCGCGCGGAGGAGAGAGAGACAGAAAGGAGGGGCACACGCGCGACGGTGAGGAGAGAGAAAAGCTGCGGGGCCGAAGGAAGGCGGCTAGAGAAGGGGGGAGAGGGATTTTTAGGGAGGTGGTGGGAAAGAGAAGGAGACGTGCCGAATCTGGAGGCGTTGGATTGAAGCTGGACGTCGATCCGTCCCACTGAGGGATTCTTCCACTTTCCCTTTGCCTGGGCTGAATGCCTGAACTGAATCATGATGGACGCAGAAGAAAAAAAATCACACTTAGGTCAAATAAAAAAGTTGTTCCCTTATATTTTCTGAAAATAAAGAAAAATTGCATGCGGGTTCGCCAAAATGGCCACAAAGGCCAGGAGTGGAAAGTATCCGGTGCTTTCAACACTTAGACATACCATGCTCCCAACTCACAAAAGTCAAATTCAGAAGTTTCAAAAAAAAATCAGGGAACAATGTGAATGTTCACAACATATGTGTCGACAATTCCTAAAAAGTTCAAGTTTCTCTTCTGAAGAATTAAGAAATTGTAAACACATGTTGTGAAGACCCAAAACAAAAAAAACGAAACTTTTGAAAACTGTTTTCATATTTTTTTAGGGGTTCTAGGCATATGTTGTGAACATCCACAAATTTTCCCAAGATACTTTTCCGTCCCACAAGATTCTGGCTTTTCTTTATGTAGAAAACCGAGATCATTTTCTCTAAGATTTCCCACACTCCGAGCGGGTCCTCTGTTCCGTGAACACGGAAATAAATTCTACACAAGATCGAAAGACATGAAAACAGCACATTCATTTCTATTCCAAATTCAATGATCGAAGAAGCAACATCCTAGCTGTAATTTTGCTAAATTGTTGCCAACAACGACACAAGTCAAGAGTTACAAAATGTATTCCCTACATTATTCGCTACACTGGTTATACACGATGATCCAAAAAGGTTATAATATGCGATCATTTGTCTGCTTCATTGACCTCGGCCTTCAAGTCCACCCTTGCACTGTCGTTGTCCTGCATAACAATGTAAGATTATTCAATAACCAGTCATATGAAGAGTTCAGGAAGCAAGTTCGGATGATTATGACAAGCTTGTCGACGGTTAACCTTTATACAGACATAAATATAGTGAACATCAGGTTTTGGGCCAAGAAGGTTGATAATCGATGTACTATCATCTTGTAAAGGCAGTGGCTCGGTCAGATCCCATGTCTTTTTGGAACTTCTCTCCCACCTATCTGCTATGTCGATTGTGTATGTAAAATCATAAAACAGATAACACTGTTATTTAGAGCTTCAGAAAATAAAAATAATAGATCAAAAGGGTCAAGAGTAGGACATCGTTAAGTCGAACCGGTGGCAAAACCCACTAACCTATGACGTGAAGCTTTACTGTCCAAAATTGGAGGTCCTTCAGAAGATTCAATCGATAACTTGGATCCCCATAAGTAATCTGTAGCATTGTGACACTCAAAGAAGTTTATAAACACAAGAAGAAAACCACAGAGTTACCATGTTAATAATACTATCAATTACCATGATGTAGACCCCCTTATCGTTGAGGATTCTGCAGATAGAAGAAACAAATAGAAAGCTATAGTCAAATAAACAGAGATATCACAACAAATATCAGTCCATTATTTACCTGTTCACCTCCCCTAGCATCTTCGCTGCATGCTCTTGTGAATTTTGGCCGCACTACAATACAAGAAACACGGCTCTGAGTATGGCATGGGAAGAATATCTGAGTATCCTGGCAACAATTGACTCACCATAATAGAATCTAGTGTTCCTGCAAATAACAGAATGGTTTAGAACCCAATGGCATGTTACATACGGATGCATAGATGTTCCATAATGCTGGCAACCATTACATTTACATCATAACGATACCTTTGTCAATAACAGCATCAAATGAACCAGACTCAAAGTCTGACATGTTTCTTACATCCATCTTCGTATCTGTAAATTGCAGGAAATAATACAATAGTAAGCCGTAGATACTCCGTAGGGATTCAATGTCTGAATGTTGGGAACAAAGATTATACATTTTAGTTGAGGCTTATCATGGTATTTCTTCTTCATTTGTTCAATCACCACAGACGATATATCAATGTTGACAACGTCCTGGTAACCATCCTGAACCATGTTTTCACCAAAAACTGTGAAACATCGAAATAGATTAAAAACAAGTAATTTCAACTAAACCAAGAATAAACATGCTGGCAATAATATAACAATTGCATCTAAATTCAGAAATAAATCATATAGTCTGAAACTGCATAGCAAATTAGTGATAAAAAATATCTCAATCAACAAACAACCAGTTTCAAAAGGGATAAGAATAATTCCGTCATTATCTATGCCTAACAGTCAATACGATAAGTAGAAGACAATAGAAGATGAGAATGGACTGTGTAACTCGCCAATTCCGTGCTAATTATCAGACAGTAAGTTTTTATGAACCCAAGACGGTGCACCTAAATGGATCGAGGAGGCCATCATGCTTCAATAACTCTCAACTAGGACCAAAATATTATCAAAATTTGATTAAAGGAAATGTGGTACATAAATTTCCATATCACCAGTAGTTCATTAAATTAAGTTAACTAGTACGTACTCCGTATCCATTGACTACAAGGGGTCCGGCTTTGGGGAAGGGAGTCGCTAGGGGATATGTCTCACAACCCCATTTCACCTTTTTGCTGACATACGTGTGACACTGATAAAGCAACGTCGCTCATACACGCATGTCACTTTGCACATGATGTTTTGGCCAGACATGGGGCCATGAACCGCAACGCATCATATTTGTCATATGCTTTCAGTGGTAATGGGGTAAAGGGCCGAGAGGCCGGTTGTCTCAGATTGGTAATAAGTAGTAACATATTAACTTGCTACATCACGAGTTGCTTTGATTGTATTGTTACCACGTAATCGCACTGAGGGAATACCATTGAGCAAATGCTGTCTGATTGAGGAAACCTTTGTGTCTAACAGCATTCGATTCATTCTACAAAAACATAAAGACTCCGTAGAGCACACATTCTACATTGCATTCCAGTTGATCGATCGAGTGAATAGTCTCCCGGCGATCCCAACCAGAGACGCTGGAGCAGGTCAACCAAGGTGCCCAGAGAAACTCCCTCCCTGATCGATCCCGCCCCGAGGGTGCATGGGCGAGTGGAGCAAAGATAGGCTACTCACCGGAGTTGCCGCATCCGACGAGGAGGAGGCGCTGGTGCGGGCGCACGTAGAGGCGAAGCAGCGGCGCCAGGGCGGGGTACTTCTGGTACCAGTCGAAGGGCCCCGACTCCTTGCGGTACCGCTCGTCCCAGTACCACGCCTCCCCGTACGCCTGCGACGCCGCCCCCGTCATCCCTCCGCTCGGATCTGGCCGCGGGGGCGCACTGGCTTCGGTCGATGGACGATGGTGACCGCGCGCGCCGGCCGGGCAGCAGGGGAGGGGAAACTCTTTAATTCGTGGAGGATTCCGGATCCGCGGGGTGGGGAGGGGCGGGTGGAGTCCAGTGGGGACTTTGGGAGTGGTTCGCGCAGTGCGATGCGATCCCGGTGCGCTGGTGCACGTGCGGAAACGGAGTGCGATGGCCGATGGACGATGGGGAGAACATTTCAATCATGGTGATGCAACTACCCAAATGGACAATATGTTTTGTCCGGATTTTATCCGTTTGGATAACGTAAAGCCAACTCCAATGCACGACTCTAAATGGTCCGGTCCCGTCATTTTGGGGTAAACGGACAGAAAACACGGCGCAACATGCGAAAGCAAACGGATAAATGCATGTTTTCGGTCCGGTTTCGATCCATTCCCGGCTCAACTTTGAGCCGTGTTTGCGTCAAAATGGACATGGCGCAGATGGGCGGGATGTGCACCCTTGTCCTTCCCCGGCCCGTCCGACGGGGACACGTGCGTCCACTTTCCCTCCATTTGCCCTAAAACCCTCCTGCACTCCCCCTTCCCTTCCTCCTTCATGGTCGGCGCCCCGAAGAATCCCGGCGACCTGGACGCTACCGGGTGCCCCGCGGCGAAGAGGAAAGGTCCCAAGAAGTTGCGGTCGGAACTCACGCTGACGGAGCTCGCCAAGCTCGACCAAGGATCGGCCAAGAGGGGGCCTAGCGTACAAGGGAGAAGGAGAAGAAAGTCGCTGCCGACTTCGCCGTTGAGGCGGCCGCGCAGCACAAGGCCGACGTCAATGACAAGGAGGACATCTTCACCAAGGCGCACACCCTCCTCATGTTAGGGTTGTGCCAACCCCGCCAGCCATGGTCGCTGTCATGGTCGCGGCTAGCAGAAGCTCGTCGGCCCTTCATCCTCCATGGTACTAGTCTCCGAGCTTGTCCGTCACACCGGAGACACACGGGTATCATCCGCCATTGCTGCATGGCCAGAACCGGTTCTCCACGTCACCGGACAGCAGCATGGTCGCGCCGGCCACCCCCGCCATCCCGGTCGCAGCTGTCATCGACCTCAACATGACGACGGGGTACAGTAGCGTGATACGTCTCCAACGTATCTATAATTTTTGATTGTTCCATGCTATTAAAGTATCATTCTTGAATGTTTTATACTCATTTACTAGCAACTTTATATCATTTTCTGGGACTAACCTATTGACATAGTTGTTGGGGAACGTTGCATGGGAAACAAAAAATTTCCTACGCTCACCAAGATCAATCTCTACGAGAGGAGAGATTGCATCTACATACCCTTGTAGATCGCTAAGTGGAAGCGTTAAGAAACGCGGTTGATGTAGTCAAACGTCTTCGCGATCGAATCACGATCCATCCCGCGAACTTCGATCCAAGTGCTGAACGGACAGCACCTCCGCGTTCAACACATGTACGGCTTGATGACGCATTCACCTCCTCGATCCAGCGAGCGATGGTGAAGTAGTAGCTCGAGTCCTCCAGCAGCACGACGGCGTGGTGGCGGTGGTGGTTGTGGAATCTCAGCAAAGCTTTGCTAAGCACTGCGAAGAGGAAGATGGCTACGAGGGAGAGGAGGGGCAGCGCCGTGGCGTGGAGTTGTGCTCAAGAGGTGTGGTTGTCCTCTCTCTGCCTCTCTATATATATGGGGAACAGAGGAGGAAGGGGACGCCCTAGATCCCATCTAGGGGGCGGCGGCCACAGGAGGGAAACCCTAGATGGGTTTTGGGTGCCTCCCCCTGGGAGCTTTGCCCCCCAAATGCAAAGGGGTTGGCTGCCCTAGGGGGCACCCCCACCCCTTTTGGTTACGTGTGATGGGGTGAGGTGGGCGCACAACCCCTTAGTGGGCTGCATGATCTCATGGTCATAGGAACATATACTTGACATGCAGAAAAACAATAGCAATAAACTTGACACGGTCATATGCTATGCTTATTCTCCTAATGATGTGATCCCGTTATCAAATGACAACTCATGTCCATGGCTAGGAAACCATAGCCATCTTTGATCAACGAGCTAGTCCGGTAGAGGCTTACTAGGGACATGTTGTTGTCTATGTATCCACACATGCATTTGAGTTTTCGGTCAATACAATTATAGCATGGATAATAAATGACTATCATGAACAAGGAAATATAATAATGACCACTTTATTATTGCCTCTAGGGCATATTTCCAACAGCCTCCCACTTGCACTAGAGTCAATAATCTAGCATTACATGGTAATATATCTAACACCCATAGAGTTCTGGTGTTGATCATGTTTTGCCCGTGGAAGAGGTTTAGTCAACAGATCCGCAACATTCAGATCCGTATGTACTTTGCAAATATTTATGTCCTCCTCCTTGACTGCATCACGGATGGAGTTGCAGCGTCGCTTTATGTTTCTGGTCCTCTTGTGAAACCTTGGTTCCTTGGCTAGAGCAATGGCACCAGTGTTGTCATAATAGAGTCATTGGGTTCAGTACACTGGGCACAACACCAAGATCCTTCTTTGTGGTGGATTAGCCTCATGATGAGCTGAGGATGAACTAGTACAAGGGAAGAACAACCTCACGAGGTCTGTTCTAGTGCGGGTGTGAGCTAAGGATCGGTCCACCTTCCCCGGTGGTGGGTAGCCTATATTTATAGTGGCCTTGGTCCTCTTCCCCCAAAGCATAGGCGGGAAGGGATCGCATAGTGGACATTTTTGAAATGGGACAAGTAGTACATCCTATCCTGGCGAAAGGTGGTCTTCGCATGCAAAGTTCCTGATTGTGAAACCGCGGTGGGCTCGGTGATGACATCCATCCTGCCATCCTGGTGGTCTTGGTCTTGTTGCACGGGAATGGAAACCTTTGGGTGATTCCTTAGGACCCCGCGCCTGCGCTTGCCTCCTTAGCACCAAAGAGGAAACCTGCTGCTCTGCGCCCGCCCGGCCTTGGTCGTCATGACTGGCGTTACCTCAATCTCATGAGGTGCCCACCTGCATAGAGATCTCCGCTCCTCGGGGGCCAGCCTGAGGAGGCCGCTCCCTCCAAAGGTCTTGATGTCGTCCGCCTCGCGAGGGTCTTGCCTTGAAGGTGTTGAAGATGGGTCGTACCAGGCCATCGACGGAGCCACGTCGTGGGCCATAGGCAGGCAAGTCTAGGTACCTTGGTTCCCAGAATGCCGACAGTAGCCCCCGGGCCCAAGGCGCGCTTGGACTTGGCTTTGAGGCGAAGCCAAAGGGCAAGGGAGAATTGTCACGGGCCCCAATCTCCTACGGACCGAGTCGATGCGTGGCGCTTGATGGGACATGGGCGTCTCCACTTCCCCATGCTGCCTCGACAACTGCCCGTGGCTGACAAAAGGCTGGCGTCTGCCTCCGAGCCTTCATTGCCTTCTTCTTGCCTTGCTCCGGATCCTCTTTCTTCCTGCCGAGAGCATCTCCAGATTTGCCAAATTTCTCCTCTCAAGTTCTTTGTTGATGGCATCCGGGAAGGTGAAGTTGGCTACGCAGGCCGCGAGTTCCTCCTCCTCTCCTGCACTGGCCCCCAGCGCGTCCTCCATCATCGAGGAGAGGCACCTCGCCGCCGTGCTCCCATTAATGGTGAGCGACCACAATGAGTAGAAGGAGACGCTGCTCCTGGTCGGCTCTACCGATCCACGGACCCTGGCGGAGACGTTCTATCCCTTCTTCCTCCACAGTGTCTTCGTGGGGCTCGTCCCGCCTTTCTCCAAGTTCTTCACCACCATCCTCGACCACTACCAGTTCAAGCTTTGTACCTCCAACCCAACTCCATCCTCCTCATGTCCATCTTCGCCTTCTACTGCGAGGCATTTGTGGGCGTGATGCCCGCCGTCGCACTCCTCCACCACTTCTTCTACCTCCGGATGCACGACCCAAATCAGTGCTTCGCCTGTGTCTCCTTCATCGTGGTCCATAGCGGCAACGCGCTCATGAGGGACGGGAAGAAGGTGGAGAACTTCCGGTGCAAGTGGGTCTTCATGGACGCCAGGGGCCTCCACGCGCGGCTGGAATTGCCGACCGAGCTGCCGGAGAAGCTTGACTAGTGGGGTCATGAGAAACTCACCGACTCCTAGGCGGCGCCGGTCCTGAGGAAGATGAAAGCGGACATGGAGTCCGGGGTGCTGATGGGGGCCATGCTCGTTAAGGAGTTCCTGACGCAGCGCCTGGCCCCGCTTCAGTCTCGCTCACGCCCCATGTGGGATTTCAAGGGCGCGAAGGACAACATCCGGCTGCACCCAGGGAGCTTGACAAGCGAGGAGCTAGAGAAGGCCCTTCACATCCTGCTTGAGAAGGATCCGGGCGGCCTCCCAGCGGCCTATCTGCCGCTGTACCGCCGTGGCGACAGGGCAGAGCTAGTCGCCACCATGCCCGTCTTAGTGAGTTGGGGCTCGTGCTGCCTGTGCTCCCCAACTCCTCGGTGATGGTGTCTTCGAGCGATGACACCAAGGAGAAGGGGGAGGAGGACTTAGAGGCGGTCATGGATGACGCGGCGGAGACCTCTCCTCCGTGGCCTCTCCGACGACAACGACGCTGCCCAGCTCCCGGTCGAGGGATCTCCGCCCTCCACCAGGGTCGTCATGAGGTTTGGGGCCACCCCCTTGCGGAGGCTAGGCTGAGCAATGCCGAAGAAGGGCGAGGCAACATCCCTTCCTCGAGGTGACGCCTCCACCTTGTCGTTTGTCGCTGTCGCACTGAGGCCAGCCACTATGCGCCCCGCCAATCCTCAGGGTGCAACGAAGCCCGTGCTCAAGAAGGTCGGGGGCGCCCTAGCCCTAGCCAGGAAGAAGGCGTTCGTCGCTGCCGACGAGTAAGTATTCTTGCCTTGTTTTCGTTTGCCGTTCTTAATGTCGTGCCCACAATGCTCCCCTCCTGGTAACCAGGATGGAGACCGAGGTGAAGAAGAGGGAGGAGGGAGCCAGGACCCCGGAGGCAACGCCGTCTGCCACGGCCGTGGTGGGCCTAGCGCAGACGGAGGAAATCTCCTCGCACTCCACCGTGACGGAGCGGGTCCCTCGGAGCATGGTGGTAGAGCCTCAGGAGAAGGCCGCCTTCATGTCCCAGCAGACTCCGGAGCCGCCCGTCCCCGTCGCGCCTGCGGGGGATTCAGGGGCTCCAGAGCCCCCGGCTTCCCTTGTTGTTACGGTGACGCCAGTCCTGGCGCCAGTGTCGCCTCCTCCCCGGGCCCTCGCGTTGGCAGAGTGCGGCCCCCTCGTCAGGCCCGGGGCTCTGGAAGAAGCCTACATCACGCTGGACCAGCTCCGGACCGATCTATAGGGCGCCGACGGGCACATGGCGCTGATCTCAGGGTGGCTCTAGGTCGACACGTTTGCCAGGATGACCTGAGGCCGGGCCAAGGCCGCCACCACGGGGAGCGGGAAGAAGGTCGGCGGGGCCATGACGGCTCGTGATGCGGCGCTAGCTGACGCAGTGTCCGCCAAGGAGCATTGCAACATGGAGGAAGCCGAGCTGAAGGCCCTTCGCGAGGAGCAGGATGTCCACGCTCGTCGGCTCCAGGAACGAGAGGAGGGGCTGAAGGCCCGGGAGGAAGCGCTCGCCGACCGCGACGCCGAGCTGGCCCAGGCGACCAAGGACCATGCTGCAGAGCGGGGCCGCCTGGGAAGCTAAAGGAGGAGGTAGACAGGGCCTAGGCGTCCCACACCCAGCTTGTCTCTGAGGAGAAGGCCCGGTTGGAAGCCAGGAAGAAGACCCTTGCCGTCACCAAGAAGGCGGCAGCCACGGGGCGCGAAGCCTTCCTCTCCCTCGAGGTGAGGTCCCGCACGGTGCTGCACTCCCTTTACGGAGAAGGGTACGAGAAGCCGCTGGCGATTCCGGAGGATGGCCTTGCTGGTATTCTCCCCAAGCTCGTCGACGCACTTGAGGGCGCCAGAGTGGGTTCCATGGTGGAGGGGGAGTGTCATGCACTTTTCACCGCGGTCGCGACGCGTGTCTTCAGCCATCTCCACCTCCGAGACCCAAGCTTCGATCTTGGTGCACTGGTCGACTCGGTGACTCTTGAGTCCCGCAATGCTGCCCCCGAGGCCATGAAGAAGCAGGTGGAAGCCCTGTTGGAGAAGTTCCTCTACGTCCCCGACCTAGCGGATGCGGCGACTGGAGCCGGTAGCGAAGACGGCGGCGTCATCGATGATAGCCTCTCCAAGGTGGGCGACGACAACATCCAAGGCGGCGGCGGTGATATGTCCATCTTGCATCATGTTTTCTTACTATTATTTATAATGTTTTTATCCATAATAATGCTTTTTGGAGTAATTCTAATGCCTTTTCTCTCACAATTTGCAAGGAACACACCAAGAGGGAGAATTCCGGCAGCTGGAAATCTGGACCTGGAAAAGCTACGCCAAGCCATATATTCTGCACAACTCCAAATGAGATGAAACTTCACGAAGATTTTTTATGGATTATTTAAGAAATACTGGATCCAATAAACACCAGAGGGGGGCCCACCAGGTGGGCACAACCCACCTAGGCGCACTAGGCCCCCTAGGCGCGCCCTGGTGGGTTGTGGCCTCCTCGGACCACCTCCGGTGCCCATCTTCTGGTATATAAGTCATTTTGACCTAAAAAATAAGAGGAGGACTTTCGGGACGAAGCGCCGCCGCCTCGAGGCGGAACTTGGTAGGAGCACTTTTGCCCTCCGGCGAAGCGATTCCGTCGGGGGAACTTCCCCCCGGAGGGGGAAATCATCATCATCATCATCTCCAACAACTCTCCCATCTTGGTGAGGGCAATCCCCATCAACATCTTCAATAGCACCATCTCCTCTCAAACCCTAGTTCATCTCTTGTGTTCAATCTTGTTACTGGAACTATAGATTGGTACTTGTGGATGACTAGTAGTGTTGATTACATCTTGTAGTTGATTACTATATGGTTTATTTGGTGGAATATTATATGTTCAGATCCATTATGCTATTTAATACTCCTCTGATCATGAACATGTTTATCATTTGTGAGTAGTTACTTTTGTTCTTGAGGTCACGGGAGAAATCATGTTGCAAGTAATCATGTGAACTTGATATGTGTTTGATATTTTGATAGTATGTATGTTGTTATTCCCTTAGTGGTGTCATGTGAACGTCGACTACATGACACTTCACCATATTTGGGTCTAAGGGAATGCATTGTGGAGTAGCAATTAGATGGTGGGTTGCGAGAGTGACAGAAGCTTAAACCACAGTTTATGCGCTATTTCATAAGGGACCGATTGGATCCAAAAGTTTAATGCTATGGTTAGAATTTATTCTTAATACTTTTCTCGTAGTTGCGGATGCTTGCGGGCGGGTTAATCATCAGTAGGAGGTTTGTTTAAGTAAGAACAGCACCTAAGCACCGGTCCACCCACATATCAAATTATCAAAGTAGTGAACACAAATCAAACCAACTAATGAAAGTGACTAGATGAAATTCCCGTGTACCCTCGAGAACGCTTTGCTTATCATAAGAGACCATTTTGGCCTGTCCTTTGCCTCAAAAGGATTGGGCTAACTTGCTGTTTTGTTACTACTATTGTTACTTGCTCGTTATAAATTATCTTGCTATCAAACTACTCCGTTACTTACAATTTCAGCACTTGAAGACATTACCTTACTGAAAACTACTTGTCATTTCCTTCTGCTCCTCGCTGGGTTCGACACTCTTACTTATCAAAAAGAGCTACAATTGATCCCCTATACTTGTGGGTCATTAGGCGTCGCTTCCTCCTAGTTCGACCCTACAACATTCGTCGTGCCTCGTGGAGGCGTGAGAACTTCTATTTAAATTCATGGAACAATATGTTTTGTAATAACTATTGGGACTCCGCCATTTCCTTTCCGTGCTCGATTTCCTCTTGTTTGCCTTAGTGTTATGTGTTGGCAGGGCCCGACCCCGCGCATGCCTTAGCCGCCGTTGGGGCGTTCGGATCACCAGGACGAGGCCAAGGGGTGAGGGGCTACATGACTAGTGAGGCCCCTGAGTCGCGATGCTCAGGGCTCCCCCTTGACGTACAAACAACCCTCATGAAGGAAATGCGAGCAGCATCTGAGTTAATCTGGAGCCCCCATACCTTTCCTCGTCAGCTTTCGCCTGGGAGGGTCGTGAGAAGACCAGGTGTGACAGACCTGGTGGAGGGGGAGTGCGCTAGGTGTGACCTAGGTGCAGCCCCGGTGCCCAGCACCCTAGCTCGCGCGGCCCTAGTGGCCCTCCTGAGGTTACTGCAGCTGCTAGGGTTCCCTCACTTGTTTATTCACCAGCATGGAGCATGGCGCTTCCACTCTTGCGTGGGCATAGCCGCTCCTCGACCGTGTCGTCCGCCAACACAGAGCATGGGGCTTCCACTGGTGCGTGGGTGGGAGCTCCCTATGAGGGGAGACTCCGGGGCATGTACAACCCCGTCCTAGAACATGGCTAGCACGACAGGACTAGAGGAGGTGTATATGGGCACCCGTGAGCCAGCGCGGGACTCATGAGGCCCTACCTCAAGGCCGGTTGTGCCTGAATTTTGGTTCGAAACATTTGTAAGGACCCTGCGAGATGTTTAGGTGGCCTGCACCGAGTGAATCTCTAGAGGACATCGCATGAGAAGGCCAAACACTAACGACCCCAGGAGGTGACATGAATGGGGCCGGCCCGCCAGACAGAGCTCAGCCGCTAGTTTTATCAACGCTGCAGGGACGGACCCTAGCACAGACGCCGTGCCCAGTCTTCTCATGCAACAATCCTAAAGAAAGACAACTAGCGCGCCGCTCCCGCAGCGGAGAGGCACCGGGTCGCGCGCCCTGACTCATCCACTCTCGATTAGCTCATGCGAGAACAAGTCACCAAGGGCCACATGAGGTGACGTACACGGGGGCTGGCCCGCGAGACAGAGCTCGGCCACTTGGGTTTGGCGACGCTGCAGGGACGCACCCGAGCACAGATACCATGCCAGTCCTTAATCATGAGGCGGTCGCGGGCTGGTTTGTGAGGGCGCACGACATTCATGGTGGCGAAGCACCGGTCATGCAGGTGGTAACATAAAGCAACTCATGAAAGGGTAATGCCAGTTCTGATATATATGCGCAAAACAATATGTGCTGCAGGGACGGACTCGTACAACTTGAGGATAATGCAGCCCGAGGGGCGCCCTCAATTGAACAAACCAAAAGGTCACCTGGCACCGTTGTAGAAGAAGTGTTGGGGTAGCTAAAGATGCATGCTGAAGAGGTCGTTCCTCATGAGTCGTCTGGCTCCCGAGCCTCGGGAGGCTCACGAGGGTCAGGCATCTCCTCCGTCAAGATTGCCTGGTGCCAGGCCTCATGAGCCGCCATGATGCCTTGCATGTAGCGCCGGTGTGTGGAAGCCATGTTCAGCATGCCGAACAGCACGCAGAGATAGCTGCAGGGGCAGCTCCCACTCCGGCCGACGTGGGACGGCCAGAAGCGCTCCTGAGAAGCGGCCTTGTTGAGTCCTGGAATGTTGACGTAGACGCGCAGCTCGCCACCCATGTTAGGGGCAGCAGCTACACTGGGTGGTGCAGGACGGCGCTCACCGCGCATGGCTCACGCCTCCTGAAGCTCTTCAATTGCCTTGGTGATGAACTCCTGAGTGCCTGGCCCCTTGCACCCTGCACCCTGCTCACGGAAGCGCACATTGAAGCACACCTCCACATGGTGCCCGAATGCCTCCCTCATGACGCTAGCTAGGTCAGAGGCCCTCTAGAGGAGAGCCCCCGAGCCCAACCTGAGAGGGGCACCGGGCGCGCCTTCCTATGTGAGAGAGGAAGGCGCCCCCGCAGTGGGAAAATCACTTGAGGCACGATCGTCGGACAACCCAGCCTCCTGATGGCCCCTTGGGAGGAGATGCTTCTTCTTCTTGGGGACAGCCTTGGGAGGATGGATGGCACCCTCGTCATCTGAGTTCTCGGCTGCTGTGGCCTGGTAAGCGCGCTCGAGGGAACACACTGCATCCTTCTCGTCACAGGCGACCGTGATGATGCCGCCGCTTCCTGGCATCTTGAGGACATTATAGCCATGGTGAGTCACTGCCATGAACTTGGCGATGGCCAAATACCCGATTATGGCATTGTATGGGAGGTGAATGTGGGCCACATTGAAGTCGATGAGCTCAATGATGCTGGCCAGCCAGTCATCGTAGAGGTCATTGGCGAGGCGGCAACGCAGGAGTTCCCGCGCCATGAGTAACGCAGGTTGAGTGCCCGCCAGCCCGCGATGACCGTGCGAAGACGATGCCGTGGCCGGAGTGGGTGACGGAGTCCCGGTGCGGTCGTTGCGCCGCACGGATGGTGGCAGCGACGAGTCCTGCTGCTCGCGGTGAAGGAAATATGCCCTAGAGGCAATAATAAAGTTGTTATTTATATTTCCTTATATCATGATAAATGTTTATTATTCATGCTAGAATTGTATCAACCGGAAACTTAGTACATGTGTGGATACATTGACAAATAGAGTGTCACTAGTATGCCTCTACTTGACTAGCTCGTTGAATCAATGATGGTTATGTTTCCTAACCATAGACATGAGTTTTTGATTTCGGCTTTCGCTTGAGGACAAGCGAGGTATAAGTTTGGGGGAGTTGATACGTCCATTCTGCATCATGCTTTTATATCAATATTTATTGCATTATGGGATGTTATTACACATTATGTCACAATACTTATGCCTATTCCCTCTTATTTTACAAGGCTTACATAAAGAGGGAGAATGCCGGCACCTGGGATTCTGGGCTGGAAAAGGAGCAAATATTAGAGACCTATTCTGCACAGCTCCAAAAGTCCTGAAACTTCATGGAAGGCATTTTCAGAATATATAATAAATACTGAGCGCAAGAAGTTCACCAGGGGGACCACACCCTGCCCACGAGGGTGGGGGGCGCGCCCTACCCCCCTGGGCGCGCCCCTTACCTCGTGGGCCCCCTGGTGGCCCTCCGATGACCATCTTCTGCTATATGGAGTCTTTTGATGAGGAAAAAATCATAAGCCATCTTTTCGGACGAGACTCCGCCACCACGAGGCGGAACCTTGGCGAAACCAATCTAGGGCTCTGGCGGAGCTGTTCTGCCGGGGAAACTTCCCTCCGGGAGGGGGAAATCATCGTCGTCGTCATCACCAACGCTCCTCTCATCGGGAGAGGGAAATCTCCATCAACATCTTCACCAGCACCATCTCCTCTAAAAACCCTAGTTCATCTCTTGTATCCAATTCTTGTCTTCAAGTCAGGGATTGGTACCTGTGGGTTGCTAGTAGTGTTAATTACTCTTTGTAGTTGATGCTAGTTGGTTTATTTGGTGGAAGTTCATATGTTCAGATCCTATATGCATATTAATACCCCTCTGATTATGAACATGAATATGCTTTGTGAGTAGTTACGTTTGTTCCTGAGGACATGGGAGAAGTCTTGCTATTAGTAGTCATGTGAATTTGGTATTCATTCGATATTTTGATGAGATGTATGTTGTCTCTTCTCTAGTGGTGTTATGTGAACTTCGACTACATAACACTTCACCATTATTTGGGCCTAGAGGAAGGCATTGGGAAGTAATAAGTTGATGATGGGTTGCTAGAGTGACAGAAGCTTAAAACCTAGTTTATGTATTGCTTCGTAAGGGGCTGATTTGGATCCATATGTTTCATGCTATGGTTAGGTTTACCTTAATACTTTTGTTGTAGTTGCGGATGCTTGCAATAGAGGTTAATCATAAGTGGGATGTTTGTCCAAGTAAGGGCAGCACCCAAGCACCGGTCCACCCACATATCATATTATCAAAGTACCGAACGTGAATCATATGAACGTGATGAAAACTAGCTTCACGATATTCCCATGTGTCCTCGGGAGCGCTTTTCTCTATATAAGAGTTTTTCCAGGCTTGTCCTTTGCTACAAAAAGGATTGGGCCTCCTTGCTGCACTTTATTTACTTTTGCACTTGTTACTCGTTACAAATTATCCTATCACAAAACTATTTGTTACCTATTATTTCAGTGCTTGCAGAGAATACCTTGCTGAAAACCGCTTATCATTTCCTTCTGCTCCTCGTTGGGTTCGACACTCTTACTTATCGAAAGGACTACGATAGATCCCCTATACTTGTGGGTCATCAAGACTCTTTTCTGGCACCGTTGCCGGGGAGTGAAGCGCCTTTGGTAGGTGGAATTTGGTAAGGAAAATTTATACAGTGTGCTGAAATTTACTGTCACTTGTTACTATGGAAAGTAATCCTCTGAGGGGCTTGTTCGGGGTATCTTCACCCCAACCAGTAGAGCAAAGAGTTGCTCCTCAACCTACTGAACCTACTGAAAATGAAAATGAAAATGTCTGCTTTGAAATTCCTTCGGGTATGGTAGAAAAACTGCTAGCTAATCCTTTTGCAGGAGACGGAACAATGCATCCTGATGAGCAACTAATATATGTGGTTGAAGTTTGTGGATTATTTAAGCTTGCAGGTGTACCCGGAGATGTTATTAAGAAGAAGGTCTTCCCTTTATCTTTGAAGGGAGATGCATTGACATGGTATAGGCTATTTGATGATATGGGGTCATGGAACTACAAACGATTGAAATTGGAATTTCATCAGAAGTTTTATCCTATGCATCTTGTTCATCGTGATCGCAATTATATATATAATTTCTGGCCTCGCGAAGGAGAAAGCATCACTCAATCTTGGGGGAGGCTTAAATCAATGTTATATTCATGCCCCAATCATGAGCTCTCAAGAGAAATGATTATTCAAAATTTATATGCTCGGCTTGCTGATAACAATCGCACCATGCTCGATACTTCTTATGCTGGCTCTTTTATGATGAAGACTATTGAATTCAAATGAGATTTATTGGAAAGAATTAAACGCAGCTCTAAAGATTGGGACCTCGACAAAGGTAAGGAGTCAGGTATGACACCTAAGTATGATTGTGTTAAATCTTTTATGGATACCGATGTTTTCCGTAAATTTAGCACTAAATATGGACTTGACTCTAAGATAGTAGCTTCTTTGTGTGAATCTTTTGCTACTCATGTTGATCTCCCTAGGGAGAAGTGGTTTAAATATCATCCTCCCATAGAAGTAAAAGTAGCTGCACCTATTAAAGTTGAAGAAAATACTATCACTTATAATGATCCTATTGTTCCTATTTCTTATGTTGAGAAACCACCTTTCCCTGTTAGGATAAAGGATCATGCTAAAGCTTCAACTGTGGTTCGTAAAAGCAATATTAGAACTTATATACCTTCGAAGCAAATTAAAGTTGAACCTAATATTGCTATTGTTAAAGATCTCTTGTCTGATAATATTGATGGGCATGTTATTCATTTCCGTGATGAGGCTGCTAGAATTGCTAAACCGTGTGCTAAAGATAAACCTAGATCTTTGGTAGGCATGCTTGTTATTTCTGTTAAAATAGGAGATCATTGTTATCATGGCTTATGTGATATGGGTGCCAGTGCTAGTGCTATACCTCATGACTTATACAAAGAAATTATGCATGATATTTCACCTGCTGAGATAGAAGACATTGATGTCACAATTAAACTTGCCAATAGAGATACTATTTCACCAATTGGAATTGTTAGAGATGTTGAAGTCTTGTGTGGGAAAACTAAATATCCTGCTGATTTTCTTGTTCTTGGTTCCCCACAAGATAGCTTTTGTCCTATTATATTTGGTAGACCCTTCTTGAACACAGTTAATGCTAAGATAAACTGCAAAAAGGATGTTGTTATGATTGGTTTAGGTGATATGTCTCATGAGTTTAATTTCTCTAAATTTCGTAGACAACACCGTGAAGAGGAATTGCCTAGTAAAGATGAAATTATTGGTCTTGCTTCTATTGCTGTACCTCCTAGTGATCCTTTAGAACAATATTTTCTAGACCATGAAAATGATATGTTTATGAATGAAAGAAGGGAAATAGATGAAGTATTCTTTAAACAGGAACTCATCCTGAAACACAATTTTCCTACTGAAATCCTAGGGGATCCTCCTCCACCCAAGGGTGATCCCGTGTTTGAGCTTAAACCGTTACCTGATACTCTTAAATATGCTTATCTTGATGAAAAGAAGATATATCCTGTTATTATTAGTGCTAACCTTTTAGAGCATGAAGAAGAGAGATTACTGAAAATTCCGAAGAAGCACCGTGCTACTATTGGATATACTCTTGTTGATCTTAAGGGCATTAGTCCCACTCTGTGTCAACACAAAATAATTTGGAGGAAAATGCCAAACCAGTTCGTGATCATCAACGACGGTTGAATCCTAAGATCAAGGAAGTGGTAAGAAAGGAAATACTAAAGCTTCTTGAGGCAGGTATAATTTATCCCGTTGCTGATAGTCAGTGGGTAAGTCCTGTCCATTGTGTCCCTAAGAAGGGAGGTATTACTGTCGTTCCTAATGATAAAGATTTGTTGATCCCGCAAAGAATTATTACAGGTTATAGGATGGTAATTGATTTCCGCAAATTAAATAAAGCTACTAAAAAGGATCATTACCCCTTACCTTTTATCGATCAAATACTAGAAAGATTATCCAAACATACACATTTTTGCTTTCTAGATGGTTATTCTGGTTTGTCTCAAATACCTGTGTCAGCCAATGATCAATCAAAGACTACTTTTACTTGCCCTTTTGGTACTTTTTCTTATAGACGTATGCCTTTTGGTTTATGTAATGCACATGCTACCTTTCAAAGATGCATGATGGCTATATTCTCTGACTTTTGTGAAAAGATTTGTGAGGTTTTCATGGATGATTTTTCCGTCTATGGATCCTCTTTTGATGATTGCTTAAGAAACCTTGACCGAGTTTTGCAGAGATGTGAAGAAACTAATCTTGTCTTGAATTGGGAGAAGTGCCACTTTATGGTTAATGAAGGTATTGTCTTGGGGCATAAAGTTTCTGAAATAGGTATTGAAGTTGATAAAGCCAAGGTTGATGCTATTGAAAAGATGTCATGTCCCAAGGACATCAAAGGTATAAGAAGTTTCCTTGGTTATGCCGGTTTTTATAGGAGGTTCATTAAGGACTTCTCAAAAATTTCCCGGCCTCTGACTAATTTATTACAAAAAGATATACCATTTGTTTTTTATGATGATTGTGTAGAAGCATTTGAAATACTTAAGAAAGCATTGATCTCTGCACCGATTGTTCAGCCACCTGATTGGAATTTACCTTTCGAAATTATGTGTGATGCCAATGATTATGCTGTAGGTGCTGTTCTAGGGCAAAGAGTTGATAAGAAATTGAATGTTATTCAATATGCTAGTAAAACTCTAGATAATGCTCAGAGAAATTATGCTACTACTGAAAAAGAATTCTTAGCAGTTGTATTTGCTTGTGATAAGTTCAGACCTTATATTGTTGATTCTAAAGTAACTATTCACACGGATCATGCTGCTATTAAATATCTTATGGAAAAGAAAGATGCTAAACCTAGACTTATTAGATGGGTTCTCTTGCTACAAGAATTTGATTTGCATATTATTGATAGAAAGGGAGCTGAGAACCCCATTGCAGACAACTTGTCTAGGTTAGAAAATGTGCTTGATGACCCACTACCTATTGATGATAGCTTTCCTGATGAACAATTAAATGTCATAAATGCTTCTCGTATTGCTCCATAGTATGCTGATTATGCTAATTACATTGTTGCTAAATATATACCACCTAGTTTCACATACCAGCAAAAGAAAAAGTTCTTCTATGATTTGAGACATTACTTTTGGGATGACCCACATCTTTATAAAGAAGGAGTAGATGGTGTTATTAGACATTGTGTACCTAAGCATGAACAGGAACAGATCCTACGCAAGTGTCACTCTGAAGCTTATGGAGGACACCACGCTGGAGATAGAACTGCACATAAGGTATTGCAATCCGGTTTTTATTGGCCTACTCTCTTCAAGGATGCCCGGAAGTTTGTTGTATCTTGTGATGAATGTCAAAGAATTGGTAATATTAGTAGACGTCAAGAAATGCCTATGAATTATTCACTTGTTATTGGACCATTTGATGTTTGGGGCTTTGATTATATAGGACCTTTTCCTTCCTCTAATGGGTATACACATATTTTAGTTGCTGTTGATTACGTTACTAAGTGGGTAGAAGCTATTCCAACTAGTAGTGCTGATCATAACACCTCTATTAAGATGCTTAAAGAAGTTATTTTTTCGAGATTTGAAGTCCCTAGATATTTAATGATTGATGGTGGTTCACATTTTATTCATGGTGCTTTCCGTAAAATGCTTGCTAAGTATGATGTTAATCATAGAATTGTATCTCCTTATCACCCACAGTCTAGTGGTCAAGTAGGATTGAGTAATAGAGAACTCAAATTAATTTTGCAAAAGACTGTTAATAGATCTAGAAAGAATTGGTACAAGAAACTTGATGATGCATTATGGGCCTATAGAACTGCATATAAAAACCCTATGGGTATGTCTCCGTATAAAATGGTTTATGGAAAAGCATGTCACTTACCTCTCGAACTAGAACATAATGCATATTGGGCCATTAAAGAGCTCAATTATGATTTCAAACTTGCCGGTGAGAAGAGGTTATTTGATATTAGCTCACTTGATGAATGGAGAACCCAAGCCTACGAGAATGCCAAATTATTTAAAGAAAAAGTTAAAATATGGCATGACAAAAGGATACAAAAGCGTGAGTTTAATGTAGGTGATTATGTATTGCTATACAACTCTCGTTTAAGATTTTTTGCAGGAAAACTTCTCTCTAAATGGGAAGGTCCTTACGTTATCGAGGAGGTCTATTGTTCCGGTGCCATAAAAATCAACAACTTCGAAGGCACAAATCCGAAGGTGGTGAACGGTCAAAGAATTAAACATTATATCTCAGGTAATCCTATAAATGTTGAAAGCAATGTTATTGAAACCGTAACCCCGGAGGAATACATAAGGGATACTTTCCGGAATGTTTCAGACTCCGAAAAGGAATAGGTATGTGGTACGGTAAGTAAACCGACTCCAAAATAGTTTTTATGGCAATATTTCTCCGTTTTGGAATATTTAGAAAAATAGAAAAATAAAAGCAGTCCGGGAAGGACACGAGGGTGGAGGGCGCGCCCTACCCTACTGGGCGCGCCCCCTACCTCGTGGGCACCTCATGTGCTCTCCGGACTCCGTTTTCGTACACGACACATATTTCGGTCGGTAAAAATTCATTATATAATCTCCCGGAGGTTTTGACTCCCGTATCACGCAAATATCTCCTGTCTTTGTTTCGAGCTGTTCTGCTGCAGATTTGAGCAACATGTTGTCCCAGGATTCGGAAGGAGAGAGCTATGTGGCTGATTACCTTGCAGATCCTAAAGTCTATGGGGATGTGGAGCATTGTGGTTGGACTACGGAAGAAGAAGAGGACTATGAACCTAAGGAAAGGAGGAGACGAGCTCAGATGAAGATGAAGTCCCACTACCTCAACCTAGGGACATGCATGTGGAGTTCAAAAACTCAAGCCTCCCGGATAGAGTAAAGAAACCTAAGATCGAGTTTATCCCTTTTCGCCTCTTGCAGGAAAACAAACAGGAACTATGCAAAAAGATACTGAGCCTGGAGCAGGAGATCGAGGACCTAAGGGACCAAAATTCTGTCCTCAAGCGCAAATGAAGGAAGAAGCCTACACCATCAACAAAACCACCATCTTCTTCACCAACAAAGAAGAACTGAGCATCGGGTATGGGCACTCCCCTTGGCAACTGCCAAGCTTGGGGGAGTGCCCCGGTATCGTATCACCATCACTTTTATCTTTACCATTTTTCTTAGTTCGACCCTTTTGATAATATCTTGATCTAGTAGAATAAAAGCTTTTAGTATGATCTAGTTGTGAGTTTTGCTTTATGATCCTTCTATGTTATCAAGTCCGTGAGCTATATATAATAAATATTAGTGTTGAGTGTCAAGGGCTTGATTATTTTGCCATGATCTTGAGTGAATAAAAGAAAGGAGAAAGAATAAAAAAGAAACAAAGAGATCATATGGATCTTATGGAGAGTAATGAGCTCACATAGAATGAGTATGATGAATAAAAGTTGTTGAGAGTTGACACACATAGTTTTGGTCATCATTGCAATTAATAGGAAGTAATAAAGAAAGAGAGGTCTTCACATATAAATACACTATCTTGGACATCTTTTATGATTGTGAGCACTCATTAAAATATGACATGCTAAAGAGTTGACGTTGGACAAGGAAGACAACGTAATGGGTTATGTTTTCTTACATCTGAGATAAATTATATTGTCATGGATCATCCAACATGATTGAGCTTGCCTTTCCCCCTCATGCTAGCCAAATTAATCGCACCAAGTAGAGATACTACTTGTGCTTCCAAACATCCTTAAACCAGTTTTGCCCTGAGAGTCCACCATACCTACCTATGGATTGAGTAAGATCCTCCAAGTAAGTTGTCATCGGTGCAAGCAATAAAAATTGCTCTCTAAATATGTATGACTTATTTGTGTGGGAGAAAATAAGCTTTATACGATCGTGTGATATGGAAGAAATAAAAGCGACGGACTGCATAATAAAGGTCCATATCACAAGTGGCAATATAAAGTGACGTTCTTTCGCATTAAGATTTTGTGCATACAACGATAAAAGCGCATGACAACCTCTGCTTCCCTCTGCGAAGGGCCTATCTTTTACTTATATTTTCTACCTCGCATAAGAGTCATGGTGATCTTCACCCTTCCTTTTTACATTTTATCTTTTGGCAAGCACAACATGTTGGAAAGATCCTGCTATATATGGCTAATTGGATGTGAGTTTTCATGAACTATTGTTGTTGACATTACCCTTGAGGTAAAACGTTGGGAGGCAAAACTATAAGCCCCTATCTTTCTCTGTGTCTGATTAAAACTCCATACCCATAAGTATTGCGTGAGTTTTAGCAATTCTGAAAGACTATATGATAGTTGAATATGTGGACTTGCTGAAAAGCTCTTATATTGACTCTTTCCTATGTTATGATAAATTGCAATTGCTTCAATGACCGAGATTATAGTTTGTTAGTTTTCAATGAAGTTTATGATTCATACTTGAAATTTTGATTGAATTGTTACTCTAGCATAAGAGATCATATGACAAGAATTATATAAGTTGTTGTTCTAAGAATGATCATGATGCCCTCATGTCCGTATGTTACTTTTATCGACACCTCTATCTCTAAACATGTGAACATATTTTTCGATTTCGGCTTTCGCTTGAGGACAAGCGAGGCTAAGCTTGGGGGAGTTGATACGTCCATTCTGCATCATGCTTTTATATCGATATTTATTGCATTATGGGATGTTATTACACATTATGTCACAATACTTATGCCTATTCCTTCTTATTTTACAAGGTTTACATAAAGTGGGAGAATGTCGACAGCTGGGATTCTGGGCTGGAAAAGGAGCAAATATTAGAGACCTATTCTGCATAGCTCCAAAAGTCCTGAAACTTCACGGAAGGCATTTTCAGAATATATAATAAATACTAAGCGCAAGAAGTTCACCAGGGGGGCCACACCCTGCCCACGAGGGTGGGGGCGCCCTACCCCCTGGGCGCGCCCCCTACCTCGTGGACCCCCTGGTGGCCCTCCGATGACCATATTTTGCTATATGGAGTCTTTTGAAGAGGAAAAAATCATAAGCCATCTTTCCGGACGAGACTCCACCGCCATGAGGCGGAACCTTGGCGGAACCAATCTAGGGCTCTGGCGGAGCTGTTCTTCTGGGAAAACTTCCCTCTGGGAGGGGGAAATCATCTCCATCGTCATCACCAACTCTCCTCTCATCGGGAGAGGGCAATCTCCATCAACATCTTCACCAGCACCATCTCCTCTCAAAACCCTAGTTCATCTCTTGTATCCAATTCTTATCTTCAAGTCAGGGATTGGTACCTGTGGGTTGCTAGTAGTGTTAATTACTCTTTGTAGTTGATGCTAGTTGGTTTATTTGGTGGAAGATCATATGTTCAGATCCTATATGCATATTAATACCCCTTTGATTATGAACATGAATATGCTTTGTGAGTAGTTACGTTTGTTCCTGAGGACATGGGAGAAGTCTTGCTATTAGTAGTCATGTGAATTTGGTATTCGTTCGATATTTTGATGAGATGTATGTTGTCTCTTCTCTAGTGGTGTTATGTGAACGTCGACTACATAACACTTCACCATTATTTGGGCCTAGAGGAAGGCATTGGGAAGTAATAAGTAGATGATGGGTTGCTAGAGTGACAGAAGCTTAAACCCTAGTTTATGTGTTGCTTCGTAAGGGGCTGATTTGGATCCATATATTTCATGCTATGGTTAGGTTTACCTTAATACTTTTGTTGTAGTTGCGGATGCTTGCAATAGAGGTTAATCATAAGTGGGATGTTTGTCCAAGTAAGGGCAGCACCCAAGCACCGGTCCACCCACATATCAGATTATCAAAGTACCGAACGTGAATCATATGAACGTGATGAAAACTAGCTTGACGATATTCCCATGTGTCCTTGGGAGCGCTTTTCTCTATATAAGAGTTTGTCCAGGCTTGTCCTTTGCTACAAAAAGGATTGGGCCTCCTTGCTGCACTTTATTTACTTTTGTTACTTGTTACTCGTTACAAATTATCCTATCACAAAACTATCTGTTACCTATTATTTCAGTGCTTGCAGAGAATACCTTGCTGAAAACCGCTTATCATTTCCTTCTGCTCCTCATTGGGTTCGACACTCTTACTTATCGAAAGGACTACAATAGATCCCCTATACTTGTGGTTCATCAAGTATGCACCATTGCGACAGTTCGTCGTGCCGAGACACCACGTGATGCTCGGGTGTGATAAGCTCTACGTTCACATACAACGGGTGCAAGCCAGTTTTGCACACGCGGAATACTCGGGTTAAACTTGACAAGCCTAGCATATGTAGATATGGCCTCGGAACACTGGAGACCGAAAGGTTGAGCATGAATCATATAGTAGATATGATCAACATAGTGATGTTCACCATTGAAAACTACTCCATCTCACGTGATGATTGGACATGGTTTAGTTGATTTGGATCACGTGATCATTTAGATGACTAGAGGGATGTCTATCTAAGTGGGAGTTCTTAAGTAATATGATTAATTGAACTTTAATTTATCATGAACTTAGTCCTGATAGTATTTGCATATCTATGTTGTAGATCAATAGCTTGCGATGTAGCTCCCCGTTTATTTTTTGATATGTTCCTAGAGAAAAACAAGTTGCAAGATCATAGTAGCAATGATGCGGACTGGGTCCGTGATCTGAGGATTATCCTCGTTGCTGCATAGAAGAATTATGTCCTTGATGCACCTCTAGGTGACAGACCTATTGCAGGAGCATATGCACACGTTATGAACGTTTGACAAAGCTCGGTATGATGACTACTTAATACTTTAGTGCACCATGCTTTATGGCTTAGAACCGGGACTTCAAAAACATTTTGAACACCACGCAACATATAAGATGTTCTAAGAGTTGAAATTGGTATTTCATACTCATGCCCGTGTCGAGAGGTATGAGACCTCTAACAGTACTTTGCCTACAAGGTGGAGGATAATAGCTCAACCAATGAGCATGTTCTCAGATTTTCTGGGTACTACAATTGCTTGAATAAAGTGGGAGTTAATCTTCCAGATAAGATAGTAATTGATAAAGTTCTCTAGTCACTATCACCAAGTTACTGGAACTTCGATGAACTATAATATGCAAGGGATGACAAAAACGATTCCCGAGCTCTTTGTGATGCTGAAATCGACGAAGGTATAAATCAAGAAAAGCATCAAATGTTGATGGTTGACAAAACCACTAGTTTCAAAGTAAAAAGGGCAAAGGGAAGAAAATGGAACTTCAAGAAGAATGGCAAGCAAGTTGCCACTCCCATGAAGAAGCCCAAAGCTAGACCCAAGCCTGAAACTGAGTGCTTCTACTGCAAAGGAATGGTCACTGGAAGTGGAACTGCCCTAGATACTTGGTGGATAATAAGGATGGCAAAGTGAACAAAGGTATATTTGATATACATGTTATTGATGTGTACTTTACTAGTGTTTATAGAAAACCCCTCGGTATTTGATACTAGTTCAGTTGCTAAGAGTAGTAACTCGAAACGGGAGTTGCAAAATAAACAAAGACTAGTTGAGGACGAGGTGACGATGTGTGTTGGAAATGATTCCAAGGTTGATAAGATCACCATCGCACACTCCCTTTACCTTCGGGATCAGTGTTGAACCTAAAATAAATGTTATTTGGTGTTTGCATTGAGCATAATATGATTGGATCATGTTTATTGCAATACAGTTATTCATTTAAGTCAAAGAATAATTGTTATTCTATTTACATGAATAAAACCTTCTGTGGTCATACACCCAAGGTGAATGGTTTATTGAATCTCGATCGTAGTGATACACATATTCATAATATTGAAGCCAAAAGATGCAAAGTTAATAATGATAGTCCAACCTATTTGTGGCACTGCCGTTTAGGTCATATTGGTGTAAAGCGCATAAAGAAACTCCATGCTGATGGACTTTTGGAATCACTTGATTATGAATCACTTGATGCTTGCGAACCATGCCTCATGGGCAAGATGACTAAGACTCCGTTCTCCGGAATAATGGAGCGAGCAACTGACTTATTGGAAATAATACATACTGATGTATGTGATCCGATAAGTGTTGATGCTCGCGGCGGGTATCATTATTTTCTGGCCTTCACAGATGATTTGAGCAGATATGGGTATATCTACTTGATGAAACATAAGTATGAAAGATTTGAAAAGTTCAAAGAATTTCAGAGTGAAGTGGAAAATCATCGCAAACAGAAAATAAAGTTTCTACAATCCGATCGTGGAGACGAATATTTGAGTTACGAGTTTGGTCTTCAACTAAAACAATGTGAATAGTTTCACAAATTCATGCCACCTGGAACACCACAGCATAATGGTGTGTCCGAACGTCATAACCATATTTTATTAGATATGGTGCAATCTATGATGTCTCTTACCTATTTATCACTATCATTTTGGGGTTATGCATTAGAGACATCTGCATTCACGTTAAATAGGGCACCATCTAAATCCGTTGAGACGAGACCATATGAAATGTGGTTTAGCAAGAAACCTAAGTTGTCATTTCTTAAAGTTTGGGGCTATGATGCTTATGTGAAAAAAATTGAACCTGATAAGCTCAAACCCAAATCGGAGAAATGTGTCTTCATAGGATACCCAAAGGAAACTATTGGGTACACCTTCTATCACAGATCCGAAGGCAAGATATTCATTGCTAAGAATGGATCCTTTCTAGAGAAGAAGTTTCTCTCGAAAGAAGTGATTGGGAGGAATGTAAAACTTGATGAGGTAATTGTACCTTCTCCCGAATTGGAAAGTAGTTCATCACAGAAATCAGTTGTAGTGATTCCTACACCAATTAGCGAGGAAGTTAATGATGATGATCATGAAACTTCGGATCAAGTTACTATCGAACCTCGTAGGTCAACCAGAATACGTTCCGCACTAGAGTGGTACGGTAATCTTGTTCTGGAGGTCATGTTACTTGACCATGACGAACCTATGAACTATGAGGAAGCGACGATGAGCTCAGATTCCACGAAATGGCTTGAAGCCATGAAATCTGAGATGAGATCCATGTATTAGAACAAAGTATGGACTTTGATTGCCTTACCATTGATCGGTGAGCCATTAAGAATAAATGGATTTTCAAGTGGAAGACGGACACTAATAGTAGTGTTACTATCTACAAAGCTCGAATTGTCACAAAAGGTTTTCGACAAGTTCAAGATGTTGACTACGATGATATTTTCTCACTCGTAGCGACGCTTAAGTCTGTCCGAATCATGTTAGAAATTGCCACATTTTATGAAATATGGAAAATGGATGTCAAAACTGCATTCCTTAATGGATTTCTTAAAGAAGAGTTGTATATGATGCAACAAGAAGGTTTTATCAATCCTAAAGGTGCTAGCAAAGTGTGCAAGCTCCAGCGATCCATCTATGAACTGATGCAAGCATCTCGGAGTTGGAATATATACTTTGATAAAGTGATCAAAGCATATGGTTTTATACAGACTTGCGGTGAAGCCTGTATTTACAAGAAAGTGAGTGGGAGCACTACAACATTTCTGATAAGTATATGCGAATGACATATTGTTGATCGGAAATAATGTAGAATTTTCAGGAAAGCATAAAAGAGTGTTTGAAAGGAGTTTTTCAAAGAAAGACCTCGGTGAAGCTACTTACATATTGAGCATCAAGATCTATAGAGCTAGATCAAGACGCTTGATATATTTTCAATGAGTACATACCTTGACAATATTTTGACGTACTTCAAAATAGAACAGTCAAAGAAGGAGTTCTTGCCTGTGTTGCAAGGTGTGAAGTTGAGTAAAGACTCAAAACCCGACCACGGCAGAAAATAGAAAGAGAATGAAATGTCATTCCCTATGCCTCATTCATAGGTTCTATAAAATATGCTATGCTGTGTACCAGACCTATTGTGTACCTCACCATAAGTTTGGCAAGAGGGTACAATAGTGATCCAGGAGTGGATCACTGGACAATGGTCAAAAATATCCTTAGCGGGATAAGGAAATGTTTTTCGGTTATGGAGGTGATAAAAAGTTCGTCGTAAAGAGTAACGTCGATGCAAGCTTTGACACCGATCTGGATGACTCTAAGTCTTGATCTAGATACATATTGAACGTGGGAGCGATTAGCTAGAGTAACTCCATGCAGAACATTGTAGACATAGACAATTGGCAAAATACATACGGCTCTGAATGTGGCAGACCCATTGGCTAAATTTCTCTCACAAGCAAAACATGATCACTCTTTGGGTGTTAATCACATAGCGATGTGAACTAGATTATTGACTCTAGTAAACCCTTTGGGTGTTAGTCACATGGAGATGTGAACTAATCACATAAAGATGTGAACTATTGGTGTTAAATCACATGATGGTTTGAACTAGATTATTGACTCTAGTGCAAGTGGGAGACTGAAGGAAATATGCCCTAGAGGCAATAATAAAGTTGTTATTTATATTTCCTTATATCATGATAAATGTTTATTATTCATGCTAGAATTGTATTAACCGGAAACTTAGTACATGTGTGGATACATAGACAAACAGAGTGTCACTAGTATGCCTCTACTTGACTAGCTCGTTGAATCAATGATGGTTATGTTTCCTAACCATAGACATGTGTTGTCATTTGATTAACGGGATCACATCATTAGAGAATGATGTGATTGACTTGACCATCCATTAGCTTAGCACGATGATCATTTAGTTTGTTGCTATTGCTTTCTCCATAACTTATACATGTTCCTATGACTATGAGATTATGCAACTCCCGAATACCGGAGGAACACTTTCTGTGCTACCAAACGTCACAACGTAACTGGGTGATTATAAAGGTGCTCTATAGGTGTCTCCGATGGTACTTGTTGAGTTGGCATAGATCAAGATTAGGATTTGTCACTCCGATTGTCGGAGAGGTATCTCTGGACCCTCTCGGTAACGCACATCACTATAAGCCTTGCAAGCAATGCAACTAATGAGTTAGTTGCGGGATGTTACGGAACTAGTAAAGAGACTTGCCGGTAACAAGATTGAATTAGGTATTGAGATACCGATGATAGAATCTCAGGCAAGTAACATACCGATGATAAAGGGAACAACGTATGTTGTTATGTGGTTTAACCGATAAAGATCTTCGTAGAATATGTAGGAACCAATATGAGCATCCAGGTTTCGCTATTGGTTATTGACCGGAGATGAGTCTCGGTCATGTCTACATAGTTCTCGAACCCGTAGGGTCCGCACGCTTAACGTTCGGTGATGATCGGTATTATGAGTTTATGTGTTTTGATGTACCGAAGGTAGTTTGGAGTCCCAAATGTGATCACGAACATGACGAGGAGTCTCAAAATGGTCGAGACATAAATATTGATATATTGGACGGCTATATTCGGACACCAGAAGGGTTTCGGGTGATCTCGAAGAAAACCGGAGTGTCGGAGGGGTTACCGAAACCCCCCGGGGGCTAATGGGCCTTGATGGGCCCTAGTGGAGAGAGAGAGAAGGGCCGGCCAGGGCAGGCCGCGCGCCCCCTCCCCTTGAGTCCGAATAGGACAAGGAAGGGGGGGGGGGTGCCCCCATTGCCTTTCCCCTCTCCCACTCCTTCCTTCCCCCTCCTAGTGGGACTAGGAAAGGGGAGTCCTACTCCCACTAGGAGGAGGACTCCTCCTCTTGGCGCACCCTCCTAGGGCCGGCCGGCCTCCCCCCTTGCTCCTTTATATATGGGGTCAGGGGGCACCCCATGGACACACAAGTTGATCATTGATCTTTTAGCCATGTGCGGTGCCCCCCCTCCACCATAATCCACCTCAGTTATATCGTAGCGGTGCTTAGGCGAAGCCCTATTCCGGTAGCTTCATCATCACCGTTATCACCTTGTCATGCTGACAAAGCTCTCCCTTGACACTCAGCTGGATCGAGAGTTCATGGGACATCACCGAGCCGAACGTGTGCAGATCGCGGAGGTGCCGTACTTTCGGTACTAGGATCGGTCGGATCATGAAGACGTACGACTACATCAACCGCGTTGTCACAACGCTTCCGCTTACGGTCTACGAGGGTACATGGACAATGCTCTTCCCCTCTCATTGCTATGCATCACCATGATAGATCTTGCATGTGCGTAGGAAAATTTTGAAATTACTGCGTTCCCCAACATGCGGGCAGCAGGGTTGGTGGCGGTGTTAGCCACCGGGGAGGCAGAGCGGCGAGGGGCGCGGTCGACCACAGGCACCGTCTGGGCGACACGAGCGGCCCGACGCTCAGCACAGACACGGCGAGCGTCAGCCATAGGAATGACGGAACGGCCGCAGAGTGAACGGTGGAAGGGAGGCTGCGACACGCCCCTACCTGGCGTGCCAAATGTCAGATTCAGGGCTCCGCAGAGCCAAGAAAGGTTCGAACTCTGGGGCGTGTGCAAAGAACTCGACTTTACCAGCCAACCAGTTTGTCGCCCCCACAGCCTAGCTCGATGAACAAGGAAGAAAACGCACACAACAGTTTACCTAGGTTCACGTCACCTTGCGGCGTGATGTCTGCTAGGACTACGTCGGTATTTCCCCAAAGAGGAAGGGATGATGCAGCACAAAGACGGTAGGTATTTCCCTCAGTGATGAGACCAAGGTTATCGAACCAGTAGGAGAACCAAGCAACACTACGTAAACAACACCTGCACACAAATAACAAATACTCGCAACTCGACGTATTAAAGGGGTTGTCGATCCCTTTTGGGTAACGGCGCCAGAAATTGGCAAATGGACATGGGAGAGTTGTAATAAGTTGATAGATCGAATGCCAAATAGAATAAATTGCAGCAAGGTATTTTTTATTTTTGGTTTAATAGATCTGAAAATAAAAGCAAAGAAAAATAGATTGCAAAGGCAAATATATTAAGGAAGAGACCCAGGGGCCGTAGGTTTCACTAGTGGCTTCTCTCGAGAAAATATCAAACGGTGGGTTAATGAATTACTATTGGGCAATTGATAGAACTTCAAATAATCATGATGATATGCAGGCAGTGATCATTATGTAGGCATCACGTCCAAGATTAGTAGACCGACTCCTACCTGCATCTACTACTATTACTCCACACATCAACCACTATCCCGCATGCATCTAGTGTATTAAGTTCATGCAGAGATGGAGTAATGCAATAAGAACGATGACATGATGTAGACAAGATCTATTTATGTAGAAATAGACCCCATCTTGTTATACTTAATGGCAACGATACATACGTGTCGGTTCCCCTTCTGTCACTGGGATCAAGCACCGTAAGATTGAACCCATCACAAAGCACCTCTTCCCATTGTAAGATAAATAGATCAAGTTGGCCAAACAAAACCCAAATATCGGAGACGAAATACAAGCCTATAAGCAATCATGCATATAAGAGATCAAAGAAGACTCAAATAACTTTCATGGATAAAAAGATAGATCCGATCATAAACTCAAAGTTCATCGGATCCTAACAAACACACCGCAAAAAGAGTTACATCATTTATAGTCTAGTTTTGACATGAGACTTAAATACTCAAGCATATCAACAAGCAACCATGTCTTTCAAAATATCAACGCTAAAATAATTTATCCCTAGTCCATCATGCTCAATCATTGATCCATTCATGAAACACACTCGCATATTAGCTACATCTAATGCTCAAGTACGTTCATAGTGGCCCCTAGTTGGTGCTTTATAAGAGAAGATGGAGACTCAAATAAAAAATAAAAAATGCATAAAGTAAAAGAAAGACCCTTCATGGAGGGAAGTAGGGATTTGTAGAGGTGCCAGAGCTCAAAGTGAAAAACATAGAGATAAAAACATTTTGGGAGGCATGCTTTTCCTATCAACAAGAACGATTGAGAAGTTCCCAATACTTTCCATGATAGATATATCATAGGCGGTTCCCAAACATAAATTAAAGTTTATTCCTTTTTCATACTAACACTTTCCAAGGAATTTATTATTTGAAAACATAAAGTAAATTCATTTTTCATTTCAGTACTGGGCATCCATAATACCTTTGCCTTACTCTCGTGCAATGACAAGTGAATAAACACTCATCGTGAGAATAACATATCTAGCATGGACATATATTAGACACCCCCTACCGATTCATGAGCGGTACAAGTACACAAAAGAGAAATATATTTTGAAAATTAGAGATGGCACATACAAATTTTCTTAGAACGGCAAAAGGATACCGCATATAGGTAGGTATGGTGGACTCATGTGGCAAAACCGATTTAAAGGATTTTCAATGCAGAAGCAGTGATCATACTTAGTGCAAAATGAAGGCTAGCAAAAGATTGAGAAGCGCCCAACCAAGAAATGAATAATCTCATAAGCGAGCATTAAGCATAATTAACACCGAATAATGCACCACAAGTAGGATGTAATTTCATTGCATAACTATTGAATTTCATGCTTGCATAGGGAATCACAAACCTTAACACCAATATTCTTACTAAAGCATAATTACTCATCAACATGACTCACATATCACATCGTCATACCTCAAAACTATTACAAGGAATTAAGTTTATTTTGTCCAATGATCTTCATGAATTTTTTTATTATATCCTTCTTGGATATCTATCACATTGGAACTAATTTTCATGTGTTGCTTTTGATAAGCTCAAACAAATATAAGTGAAGATCATGAGCATAATATTTCTTTCTCACAAATTAATTTAAGTGAAGCAAGAGAGAATTTCTTTAAAAAATACTAACTCTCAAATAAATCTAAGTGAAGCATGATGGCATTTCTTCAAAAAACAACAAAGCACACCATGCTCAAAAAGATATAAGTGAAGCACTAGAGCAATTCCATAGCTCATAAAAATTTAAGCGAAGCATAGAGAGAAATTCTAACAAGTCCTGGCATAATTTTGTCTCTCTCAAATAGGTGTGTCCAGCAAGGATTCAAAACTTAAAACACAAAGCAAAACAAGCAAATACTCATATCATACAAGAAGCTCCAAGCAAAACTCATAGTATGTGATGAATAAAAATATAGCTTCGAGTAAAATACCGATGGTCGTTAGAAGAAAGAGGGGATGCCACTCGGGGCATCCCCAAGCTTAGTTGCTTGCTTCTCTTTGGATAGTAGCTTGGGATGCCACAGTCATCCCCAAGCTTAGGCTCTTCTTACTCCTTATTCCTTCATCATCGTAACATCACCCAAAACTTGAAAACTTCAATCACACAAAACTCAACAAAACCTTCGTGAGATCCGTTGGTATAAGAAAACAAATCACTACAATAAGTGCTGTTGCAAACCAATTCATATTTTATTCTTGCATTATATATAATATATTCCAACTTTTATATGGCAAAAACTCTTCAAATAAAACCATAGAATCATCAAAAAAGCACAGAACGCAAAGAAAACAAAATCTGTCAAAAACAGAACAGTCTATAGCAATCTGAATATTTTGAATACTTCTGTAACTCAAAAAATTCTGAACAATTAGGAAGGCCTTAGAAATTTGTATATTAATCTTCTGCAAAAATCATTGATATTTTATCACGCTTCTGTTTAAAATGAAAATTATCTTCTTGAGCGCGAAAGTTTCTGTTTTTTCAGCAAGATCGAGTCAACTGTCACCCAAGAAGATCCTGAAGGCTTTACTTGGCACTAACACTAATTAAAACACAAAAAACACAATCATAACAGTAGCATAATTGTGCTAACACTCAAGAACAGGAAGCAAAAGACAAAAATAAATTTTATTCCTTAAGTTGCCTCCCAACAAGCGCTATTGTTTTATGCCCCTAGCTAGGCATAATGCAAGGATCTAAGTTTTGTCATCTTTGTCCTTAGTTTCCTTAGAGGTGTTTTTGTCATGAGGTTTTGTAAAACAACATAAACCATATTATCCATAGAAACTTTAGCACTACTAAGTTGCTTATCATCATAACCCCTTTGATTTCCGGCAACAATCCAAGAGTATTGTTGATTAACATTATTGAAAACTTGTTGGATTATATATAAAATGGAGACTTCCTTTTTAAGATTCTCATCAAAGATTTGATTATCCCCAAGCAAATGTCTTAACGCATAATCACTATTGTAAATAATTTCATCTATCACGGGCTTCTCATGGTTCATACCATAAAAATCAAAGATTTCCCTAGCTTCCTGTATTATGTAGTCAAATTCATTCATAGAACGAGAGTGGCTAACTTTTTAGCCTTAGGATTCTTTATAACATGAAGCTCAAAAAACAATATTTGCAAAGTAGGATGGGTACGGATAAATTTACATTCAAGTTTTAGAACTAGTGCTGAAATAGCATCCGCATAAGATCTAGTATTTCTAAGTATAGGAGCATCATCAAGACTTAGATTTCCAACACAATTGAAAAATTCTTGGATACATTCTTTTCCCATAACATTCCCTTGCCCCAACATAAAAAATTTACCATCCAGATTACCCATACGTCCAACCTTAGGAGTTAGGCCATCATCTGTAGCTGCCATACCGAAATCACTCATGATTGCAGGCAAAAGATAGATCTGACGAGAAAACAGCGAACGAAAAAGAGGGCGAATAAAACGGAATTTTTTTGTGAAGTGGGGGAGAGGAAAATGAGAGGCAATTGGAAAATAATGTAAATTGCAAGGAGATGAGATTTTTGATTAGGAACTTGGTAGATGTTGATGTTATCTCCCCGGCAACGGCCCCAGAAATTTCTTTTGATGTCTGCTAGGACTACATCGGTATTTCCCCAAAGAGGAAGGGATGATGCAACACAACGACGGTAGGTATTTCCCTCAGTTATGAGACCAAGGTTATCGAACTAGTAGGATAACCAAGCAACACTATGTAAACAACACCTGCACACAAATAACAAATACTCACAATCCGACGTATTAAAGGGGTTGTCAATCCCTTTCGGGTAACGGCGCTAGAAATGGCGAACGGACGTGAGAGAGTTGTAGTAAGTTGATAGAGTTGTAATAAGTTGATAGATCGAACGCCAAATAAAATAAATTGCAGAAAGGTATTTTTGTATTTTTGGTTTAATAGATCTAAAAATAAAAGCAAAGCAAAATAGATCACAAAGGCAAATATATTAAGGAAGAGACCCCGGGGTTGTTGGTTTTACTAGTGGCTTTCTCTAGAAAAATAGCAAACGGTGGGTAAACGAATTACTATTGGGCAATTGATAGAAATTCAAATAATCATGATGATATTGTGACGCCCCCGATTTGACCATACACTAATCATACACGCAGATGTGTACAATAAAGATCAAGGACTCACGGGAAGATATCACAACACAACTCTAGACACAAATTAAAATAATACAAGCTTTATATTACAAGCCAGGGACCTCGAGGGCTTGAATACATAAGCTCGAACATACAAGAGTCAGTGGAAGCAATAATATCTGAGTACAGACATAAGTTAAACAAGATTGCCTTAAGAAGGCTAGCACAAAAGTAGCAATGATCGAAAAGGCAATCGCCTCCTGCCTGGGACCTCCTAACTACTCCTCAAAGTCGAACTCCATGTAGAATCATCCTCGGGATCCTCTGGCTCCTGGACTCCAACATCTGGTTGCGACAACCAGGTATAGAAAGGGGGAAAAGGGGGAACAAAACAACCGTGAGTAATCATCCAAAGTATTCGCAAGCAAGGATCTACACTACATATGCATTGTTATCAATCAAATGGGTAGTATCTGTGGACTGAACTGCAGAATACCAGAATAAGAGGGGGATAGCTAGTCCTATCAAAGACTACGCTTCTGGCAGCCTCCATCTTGCAGCATGTAGAAGAGAGTAGATGGTAAGTTCACCAAGTATCATCACATAGCATAATCCTACCCGGTGATCCTTCCCTCGTCGCCCTGTGAGAGAGCGATCACCGGGTTGTATCTGGCACTTGGAAGGGTGCATTTTATTAAGTATCCGATTCTAGTTGTCATAAGGTTAAGGTACAACTCCGGGTCGTCCTTTTACCGAGGGACACGGCTATTCGAATAGATAAACTTCCCTGCAGGGGTGCACCACATTTACCAACATGCTCGATCCCTCTAGCCGGGCACACTTTTCTGGGTCATGTCTGGCCTCGGAAGATCAACACGTCGCAGCCGTACCTAGGCACAAAAGAGAGGTCAGCAGGACGGTCTAAATCCTATGGCGCAGGGGTCTGGGCCCATCGCCCATTGCACACCTGCACATTGCGTGGGCGGCCAGTGAGCAGACCTAGCAACCTCCATTACAAAGGAAGTTGTGTTACACCGTCCAACCCGGCGCGCGCCGCTCAGTCGCTGATGTCAAGAAGGCTTCGGCTGATACCACGACGCCGAGTGTCCATAACTGTTCCCGCGTAGTTGGTTAGTGCGTATAGGCCAGTGGCCAGACTTAGATCAAATACCAAGATCTCGTTAAGCGTGTTATTTTGAAGTAACCGCGGACGCCGACCAGGGCTAGGCCCACCTCTCTCCTAGGTGGTCTCAACCTGCCTTGTCGCTCCGCCACAAAGTAACAGTCGGGGGCCATCGGGAACCCAGGCGCACCACTACCTGGATGGAACCACCTGCCCCTCCAGCCCCCACATCGGAATCACTTGCCGGTACTCTACGAGCCGACCCGACTTTAGTCACCACATGTATCATATATAATATATATGTATGTATATACTCGTGATCACCTCTCGAGTGATCACGACCCGGTAGTATAGCATGACAGAACAAGAATTTAGGGCCACTGATGATAAACTAGCATCATATACTAAGCATTTAGGATTGTAGGTAAAGGTAACAATAGTAGTAGCAAAGACAGGCTGTGCAGCAGAATAGGATTAACCGAAAGAAGTAACATACTACACTACTCTAATGCAAGCAGTAGAGAGAAGTAATAGGTGATATCGGGTTGATCAAGTGGGGAGAGGGGCTTGCCTGGTTGCTCTGACAAGGAGGGGTCATCGTCGATGTAGTCGATCACCGGGGTATCGGCAGCAATCTCGGGGTCTAACGGAAAGAAGTAACGGAGGGGGAACACAATAAATAATGGAGCAATCAAAGCATCACAAAGCATAAAATGGCAATACATGGTGCCATGGGTGATCTAATGTAGGGATAGGTGATACCGGTGAAGGGGAAAAACATTTGGTAAAGTATTCCCGGTGTTTAGCATTTTCGGACAGTCAAACCGGAGGGGAAGGTTGCAAGTTCGCTATGCTAGGGACATGTGTCGGACGAAAGGACTACATATCCGGATTCGCCTCATTGTTCTGAGCAACTTTCATGTACAAAGTATTTTCATTCGAGTTACGGTTTATTTTATATTAATTTTCAAAGTTTTAAATAATTTTATTATTATTATTAATATGAAAGAACATATTGCACCAGCATGACATCATCCTGACATCAGTAGTCAACCAACCAGTTGACTAGTCAAACTGATGTTTGGGCCCCACTTGTCATTGACAGTGTGTTTGACATAGTTTAAAACTAAGCAAATTTAACTAATTAACCTACTGGAACTACACGTCAGTGTCTACTTAGTGTAACTAATTAAATCAATTAATTAATTTTGGTCTTAATTAGTGTGGGGATGTGGGCCCCACTGGTAGTGACTTGGGGTGCACAGTCAACATGTTGACCTGAGTCAACGCGGTCAATCAGGCCCCTGGGTCCCACCGGGCAGTGACCTAGGAGGGTGGCCCCGGGCCAGGCCAGGTCAGCGCGGCCGGCTCTCGTCGCCGGCGACCAAATACACGGCGTTGATCCATCGGAGTTCGCCAGAGAATGTGCACATGGCACGGATTCGTGCGCGCTTGGGCTCGTTTAAACGAGCATCTAGTGGCATGAGCGGTTCGTCCCGATGTGGCCGGAGATGTCACCAGCGTCGAGCTGAGCAGCGACCGGAGCTCGGCTGTGGTCGGGGTCGGTGTTGCGGGGGGGAGGGGGGGTTGTTCGACGCGCGGACAGGCTCATTCCAGAGCTGGGACTCACCCACGTCGATTAGCGGCCGCGGAGCGCCTGGGGGTGGTCCGCAGGGACGACGACAACGAGTGGAGCGGCGGTGCCGTGCGGGCGAAAGCATAACCGAAGCTAGGGGCACTAGGGGCTGCGGGCGTGCATGCGGTGGACTCCTGGCAACTCTAGGAGCACATCTATGGGCTTGGACGCAAGCGGCAGTAGCGGCGTGTGCGGCGGCGAAGCTAACAGCGGCGGTGGGCTTGGCCATAGCGGGTGCCGTGGCTAGAGGCTATGCGGAAAGGGGAGAACGGAGGGGAAGACGCAGTTCTCACCAAAGAGGCTCACGTAGGCCCGGTGAGTGCGTAAGAGCAGCAAGGCATCGGCAACTGGCGGAGGAGCACCGACAACTCTAGGCGAGGAAGAACTCGATCCCTAGGGCTATGGTGGCGCCGAGCTCGAACCCTTGGTCGGAGAGGGAGTTGAGGAAGCAGGAGGAGCTGGTGGACTCATCAGCGAGGCACAGGGATCATGGTGGCCGCGCCTATGATGGATCCATGGCGGCGGGCTCGGGGCGAGATGGGAGAGTGAGGGAGAGAGCGCGCGAGGGAAGGGGAAGTGCGGTTCTAGGGTTACGGGCGAGGGGTGCCGGGGTGCTGTTATCCACCAGGGGACCGGCGATGGCCGACGCATGGCAATCCCGGCCATGGACGCGCTCGGGTCGTCCACAAGACACGGTGAACAGGAGGAAGACGATGGTGGCTTAGGCGGGCTGGGCCGCACTGTGGCCAGCGGGCCTAAGCGCAATGTGCCACTTCTCTATTTCCCCCCTTTTACCTATTGTTTGTATTTCTTTATGTTTTCTTTTAGTTTTCTATTTTATTATAGTTTTGTAAAATACCAAAGTTGTACCTAATTTAGTTTTAATAAACATGCCACTACCCCAATAGTTTTGGGCAATTAAATAACTTCGTTAATATTTTATTTACTAAAAAAGGCATTTACTTATGTGTCTAAGCTGCAGTTTTATTTAAGTAAGGGCATTTAAATATTTTATAAAAAGTTGATTCCTTTACCAATAAGCCTTTGCATTTATTTTTCACATTTAGAACTTTTTAGTTTTAATGTTTGAGAACTTTTAATGTTTGGATTTAGTTTAAATTTGAATTTGAATTCCGTTTGAATCAACGTGAGTTTAATTAACGGTAATTGTGGTGATGTGGCATCATTAGTAGGGAATTACTGTAGCTTAATTATCCGGGTGTCACAATTCTCCTCCACTACAAGAAATCTCGTCCCGAGATTTAAAAGGTGTTTAAGGGGGGAAGGTCTGGTTATGAAATTCTATCGAATCTTCTCGGCCTTGGTTTCTCTTCTCGAAGATGTCGGCCCCTGACCTTGATGTCTTCATTTCTCTATTTCAGGTCATCACAATAAAGTCGTCATCCTTTCCTCGGGAATTCCATCGTACTTATGAATAGGAAAGTGGTAGCTTGACAATGATAAAATGCTATAAGGGGTAATCATCATGGGTTATCCCATGAATGAACACATGAGTATCTCTCGAGTTGATCACATGAAATACCTCGAGAGCGAAGTAAGAAGGTACAAAAAGAAGTTTCAAATGAATAGACAATCGTTCAATGTATGAAACAAAGTGTGAAAGGGGTTCAGAGCAATGGGAATAAGCATTATGTCTGATACGAGAATTGGTGATTTCTCGAAAGGTGGCTCATGATTTACATATGAAGCCAAGTGCGAGGAACAATTTTGGAAAACATGTATGTACATGAGAGTCAGGTTTCGATCCTGTGGAACTATGGATTATGTGCCCACCAGGTGGGTTAATAGTAGGAAGGGCGGTGACGTCTTGCATGATCATGTAAGCAAGGAATGTCAGAGGATAGCCTACCAGTTATGTTGCCAACAACGTTGGTACCAAGGGCGAGGGACAAAGAGAACCATTTCCTGCTCGTTAAACGAGGCGGATCAATAGGTGATAACGCACAAGTATAGGGGATCGCAACAATTTTCGAGGGTAGAGTATTCAACCCAAATTTATTGATTCGACACAAGGGGAGCCAAAGAATATTCTCAAGTATTAGCAGTTGAGTTGTCAATTCAACCACACCTGGAAAATTAATATCTGCAGCAAAGTATTTAGTAGCAAAGTAATATGATAGTAGTGGTATCAATAGCAAAAGTAACGGTAGCAAAAGTAATGTTTTTGGTATTTTGTAGTGATGATAACAATAGCAACGTAAAAGTAAATAAGAGAAGAACAATATATGGAAAGCTCGTAGGCAATGGATCGGTGATAGAGAATTATGCCAGATGTGGTTCATCATGTAACAGTCATAACCTAGGGGGACACAGAACTAGCTCCAATTCATCAATGTAATGTAGGCATGTATTCCGAATATAGTCATACGTGCTTATGGAAAAGAACTTGCATGCCATCTTTTTGTCCTACCCTCCCATGGCAGTGGGGTCCTAGCGGAAACTAAGGGATATTAAGGCCTCCTTTTAATAGAGTACCGGACCAAAGCACTAACACATAGTGAATACATGAACTCCTCAACTACGGTCATCACCGGAAGTGGTCCTGATTATTGTCACTTTGGGGTTGCCGGATCATAACACATAGTAGGTGACTATAGACTTGCAAGATAGTACCAAGAACTCTCATACATTGATGAAAACATAATAGGTTCAGATCTGAATTCATGGCACTCGGGCCCTAGTGACAAGCATTAAGCATAGCAAAGTCATAGCAACATCAATCTAAGAACATAGTGAATACTAGGGATCAAACCCTAACAAAACTAACTCGATTACATGATAAATCTCATCCAACCCATCGCCGTCCAGCAAGCCTACGATGGAATTACTCACGCGCAGCGGTGAGCATCATGAAGTTGGTGATGGAGGATGGTTGATGATGACTATAGGTGTCAAAACCGGCGGATCTCGGGTAGGGGGTCCCGAACTGTGCATCTAGGCCGGATGGTAACAGGAGGCAGGGGACACGAAGTTTTACCCAGGTTCAGGCCCTCTTGATGGAGGCAAAACCCTACGTCCTGCTTGATTAATATTGATGATATGGGTATTACAAGAGTTGATCTACCATGAGATCAGAGAGGCTAAACCCTAGAAGCTAGCCTATGGTATGATTGTTGATGTGTATGTTGTCCTACGGACTAGAACCCTCCGGTTTATATAGACACCAGATAGGGTTAGGGTTACATAGAGTCGGTTACAATGGTAGGAGATCTGAACATCCGTATCGCCAAGCTTGCCTTCCACGCCAAGGAAAGTCCCTTCCGGACACGGGACGGAGTCTTCAATCTTGTATCCTCATATTCCAGGAGTCCGGCTGAAGGTATAGTTCGGCTATCCGAGCACCCTCTAATCCAGGACTCCCTTAGTAGCCCCTGAACCAGGCTTCAATGACGACGGGTCCGGTGCGCAAATTGTCTTCGGCATTGCAAGGCGGGTTCCTCCTCCAAGTACTTCATAGAAGACCTTGAACACAAAGATAGTGTCCGGCTCTGCAAAATAAGTTTCAACATATTGCCATAGAGAGAATAATAATACTAACACAAATATAATCTGCTGACGTATTCCATGGTGCGACACGCCACGACCAAGCCTTTATCCAAATCATTTCATTATCCCACCTCAGCGCGTTATGCGAGGCGGTTTCCTTGGCACATCTTGTCAAAGCAGAGATCGTGTCCCCTTATTACAGGATTCTCATAAATACGGGTGTGGGTAACCCAACCGTGCCTTTGATTACGGCGCTTGGAGATAAGCAAGTTTTACCAGGCTGGTGGGGACATGCAGTCGCGCCCACCCATATAAGGGGATAATGATCCACCTTTTCGCCCATGCCTTCTTCCTCCTCTGCCTATCCATTCTTGCACACTCGAGCTCCAGCGCCCAAGTCTGCACTACCCCCTCGACCTTCTCCAGTCATGTCCGGAGCGGGAGGCAAGTGGATGGTCTCCTCCGTCATGGAGGGACACATAAAAAAGCTGAGGAAGGCCAGATATCTGGCCAGCGGCATCGCACACCGGCTCCCCGAAAAGGGGCAGCTCATCCCCACTCCTAGGCCCCATGAGAGGGTGGTATTTCTCCCCCATTTCCTCCGCGGACTGGGCTTCCCTCTGCATCCATTTGTCCGGGGGTTCATGTTCTACTACGGCCTAGATTTCCACGATCTGGCCCTGAACTTCGTCCTCAACATCTCGGCGTTTATCGTCGTGTGCGAGGCCTTCCTCCGCATCCGCCCCCATTTCGGCCTATGGCTAAAGACTTTCAACGTCAAGCCTAAGGTGGTGCGCGGAAGCCAAGCGGAGTGCGGCGGCGCCATGGTTGGCAAGATGGCCAACATTATGTGGCTCGAGGGCTCCTTCATGGAGACCCTGAAGGGGTGGCAATCAGGGTGGTTTTACATCACCGAGCCGCGCGACGCCGAATGGGTCGCACCCCCTGAGTTCCGATCCGGCCCCCTACGCGGCTCACCTCCTGGAAGGAGACGGGCCTATCTTGGGGTAACAAAGGGGAGCTGACCGGACTCCAAACATGCATCCAAACCCTGGTGGACAAGAAGCTCAAGCTTGTCAACGTAGTCTAGGTTATGCTCATCCGGCTGATCCTCCCGTGTCAACGACGGGCCTTCAACCTTTGGGAGTTCGACCCAGCGCAGCATCAAACTCTTAACAAGCTCTTCGACACGATGTACGAAGACGCCTGGAGGATGCTTTTCAAGGGTGCCGAGGCTCCCGTATCTGCCGCCGAGGATCGCGGATTCAGTACTCAGCGCCGCGCTCTGGCGGTAAGCTGTTTTCGTCCTTTTACAAGGTATCAGTTTTTCATAGCTTGACTCTATGTGGGATCTAAGCTCCCTTATCTTCGACAGGATTGGGAGGTGACGTCCAGATAGCTCAACTGTCCTGCTCCTTTGCCCGAAGGCCCAGCAGACGCTCGCTTGGTGAAGCTGCTGGTACCGGCGTCCTATGTGGTGCCGGAGAAGAAGGCCACGAAAAGGGCCACGGGGACTCGAAAGAGTGCCCGGCGCCAGGAGGTGTCGGATTCGTCATCCGACGGCCCCGAAGCGCCTTCCTCTCGTGAAGACGAGGAGGAAGAAGAAGATACCTCCCCCCCTCCAGCGGGAGGAGAGAAGAAAAGGAAGGCCGCCCTCTCCGAGGAGGCCGGAGGGTCCAAGAAGGGGAAAACCCTTCCTCTGGACTGCTCCACCGACGCCGCCGCCGACGAAGAGGAGTGGCAGCCCAGGGCCAAGCCCCTGGCGAAATCGTAAGTGTCCGGATACCGGGGTAATTCATAGTATTTGTTTTTCACACAGCTTTTCCTTATGTCGAATATGTTTATGCAGCCCACCCAAAGACCGGCTCGACGCATCGTCGAGCGGCTCACTGGACCCGTCGGAGGTGAACTCGCTTCCGACGGCTTCATCCCCCCGCCCTGCGAACGACACCGAAGTGTTGTCCCAACAGGGTCCTAGCCGGGAGGAGGTGGTCCTGGAGGCGCCGCAAGGCAACCTCCCGGACTCCAGGAGTAAAGGGGATGAAACCCCCCAGGGCTCCAAGTCCGGCTTAAGGCCGGACACAGCTCCGGAATCTTCAAGGGTTCCAGAGTCTGGCGGGCGACCTCCCTCCAAGAGGACCAAGCCTACCGTGCCGGTGGCCTCCGTCCAACCGGAGGTGCCGAACAATATGTTGTAGGCGCTCCAAGGTGCCTCCATCGACGAGAGGCACCGCACTATTATGAGTGCGGTGATCCAGAAGGTTCAGTCCGCCAAAAGCGGACTGACTGAAGCTTGTACAAGCCTTTTAACAGGCTTTGAGGTAAGTAAAGAATGTTCAAATAATGTTACCACATAGATAGTAGCCCTTGATTCTCTGTTGGGCGTTCAGGAAGAAAAGCCGAATAGAGGATCAAAGAATTCGCAGGAGTCTAACAAAAGGAGTCAATATGCGTATGCATGCTTCTCTGCTAGCATCCGCCACACTGACTGCGGAAGTGGACGTGCTGAAGCAGAGTCTCGAGAAGTCCGAGCAAGAGCTCAGGCGTGCCAAGAAGCAGCTCGAGGAGAAGGAAGGTAAGAAATACCCTGTTTGAATATGTATATAAAAAAGGTGCAATTGCAAAAAATGACAGGATTGACATGGCTATTGCAGGGGCCACGTCTGAGGTGGCGACCCTTAAGCAAGTGCTGCTCGAGGCCAAGAAGAGTGCGGCCGTGGAGCACACTGAGCGGGAGAGGTATGAGGCTGAGGTTGGCAAGGTGCGGCAGGAGCTCCAGGTTCTCATGAAGAAACATGAGAGTTTGGAGCTTGACTCGAAGATGCGAGCGTCCGAGCTCGCGGCAGCTACAAAAAATGCCAAGTCTGCCAAGGCCGAGTCCTAGAAGACCCTCCAGGAGTTGGATGAGGTGAAGAAGATTGCGGCGGGTAAGGCATTCTTTATGCAAAGCAAACACATAAACGTGAGTTACCTGTTACTTACCGGAATCCGGAGCTCTCCAGGAGCGTTCACAGATCTTCCCTGGAGTGTATCTGATGCCGCCGCATTCTATCAAGCCGAGGAGGGCAGCTCGACAGAGAAGGTGTTCTGGTCGCAGTACGCTGAGGCCGGACACCCCGTGCCCCTGAGCGACCAGCTGAAGCAACTGGTCGAGCTCCACAAGGCGGCCGAACAGGCCATGAAGAGCCTCCTAGTTCGGCTGTGGCCTGGAGAGGCTCTGCCTGGGAGCTATTTCGGGCTGGTGCGGCGGCTAGTGGAGGCCTGTCCGAGGCTTGAAGACATCAAGCGCTCCATCTGCATTGAAGGTGCCCGTAGGGCCCTTGCCCGTGCTAAGGTGCACTGGGGCAAGCAGGATGCGGAGAAGCTTGTGAAGGACGGGCCACCGCCGGTAAAAGAGCATAGCAAGCCCGAGAATTATTATAAGGATGTTCTGAAGGGTGCCTGCCTTGTTGCGGATGAATGTACCAAGGATGTATTTTTTGAGTAAAACCCGCTCATGTTATCCTATGTGCTGAAAACTTGTTCATATGCGCTAAGCAATGCTGCTTGAATTTAAAATATTACCTTCTATGCGGCTGTTTATCAATACTGAGAGATGGCGAGTCATCGGCTTTTCCCCCCATGCCGCTAGTGCTGGGGTGTTCGGGGATAAACATGGGCGCTCTTTTTCCCATATTTGGGTCCTTCGAGGGAGGCGCTCAGCCCAACGAACGAGGCAATCAGACCATAATGCGTGAACACTCTCGCTTAGCCATAGAATTCTATAATTTTAAATTTCAGCGAAGCCCCTAGTATTCGGAAGACCGATTTCGGGGCGCTATCCACGCCTTGACCGGACAGAGCCGACTCCTCGCCCGAAGCGGCATAAGTCTTTAGGGACTCGAAAAAACCTCTCGAACAGCGACCAGCTCTCGCTTCATCATGACAGTCAGTTTTAGTTTTCTCCACTGAGGTGCTCGGCCGAGCTCAACTGGGGCACAATCGCAGTGGTTCTCCTAGTGCTACCTTAGCCGATATAGCGGAACGTAAGGCACCAAAACATAGGAGCCGGGAAAACCTAACTATTGACCCAAGACATGATTCGGAGCCGATGCATATAATGCTATAAGTTCGGGGTGCCGCACTTGTTGAAGTGTTCGGACTTCTCACACCATGTTGATGGGTACTAAAGCCCCTGGCGTATTTTGGCCGGACCAAAGTGTACGGGTGCGACATGTCATTAAGGAACATATATATATATATATTAAAAAAGGTAAATGCAAAAAATAGACAAAAGCTATGCATTGTTCATTAGAATAGCTGCGGTCAAAGCAGAGCGATACAAGTGATGCGATAAACGAAAAGTTGGACTATTTAACATGTCTGCTTCAGGGGCAAGCTGCGGGATAGTATGCGAAACAGGTATACTGCTCGTGATAGAGACCACCTGGGATTTCCGTAGTGCGGCATGGCTTGTCTGCTTCCCTGGTCCTTGCATCGTTTGTGCGGCAATTGAACTGCCGAACAAGCCTTCCGAAGGGTAGATTCCTGGAAGTAAGAGGAAAGTATAAAAAAGGTCGGCAACCCCTGGTGCGGTTTAAGCCGTGTTTTGGGCGTGCCGTGATGGTGCCCCTCCCCCTATGCCCATGGTATTTCTAGGGCGTAGTTATGTACGCGAAGTACTGGTGCTGCCTTTTTGCGGTGGTTGGGGTTGGGGCCGTATTGCTACGCCTGCTCGGAACGTGCCAGGCGGTGTTGTTGTAGGCTACTCCGGGCGCGCTTGACTGTGTCCGGACGTTTAATGGCCGGACTGGAGAACTGCCTGGAGAGGCTGCTTTGTACTTCCGCTGCAAGGGCCGCCGTGTGCTCCTCCGTTTGGAGGGAGCGTTCGGTGTTTCCATTGACCGCAATTACTCCTCGAGGGCCTGGCATCTTGAGCTTAAGGTATGCGTAGTGCGGGACCGCATTGAACTTGGCGAATGCGGTTCGCCCGAGCAGTGTGTGGTAGCCACTGCAGAACGGGACTATGTCAAAGATTAACTCCTTGCTTCGGAAATTATCCGGAGATCCGAAGACCACTTCAAGTGTGAATGGGCCTGTACAGTTGGCCTCTACACCTAGTATTACACCTTTTAAGGTCGTTTTGGTGGGCTTAATCCTCGAGGGATCTATGCCCATTTTCCGCACTGTATCCTGGTAAAGCAGGTTCAGGCTACTGCCGCCGTCCATAAGGACTCTAGTGAGATGAAATCCGTCAATAATTGGGTCGAGAACCAATGCGGCGAATCCGCCATGACGGATGCTAGTGGGATGGTCTCTTCGATCAAAGGTGATCGGGCAGGAGGACCATGGGTTGAACTTTGGGGCGACTGGCTCTACCGCGTATACGTCCCTTAACGCGCGCTTCCGCTCCCTCTTGGAGACGTGGGTGGCGTATATCATGTTCACCGTCCGCACTTGTGGGGGAAAACCCTTCTGTCCATTGTTGTTCGGCGGCCGGGGCTCCTCGTCGTCATCGCTATGCAGCCCCTTGTCTTCATTGTCGGCGCTTAATCTGCCTGCCTTCTTGAACACCCAACAGTCCCTGTTGGTGTGATTGGACGGCTTTTCGGGGGTGCCATGTATTTGGCACAAGCGGTCGAGTATTCGGTCCAAGCTGGACGGGCCCGTGGGATTCCTTTTGAATGATTTTTTCCGCTGGCCGGATTTAGAGCCTCTGAATCCGGCATTAACTGCCGTATCCTTAGCATTGTCGCCGTTGATGCGGCGCTTCTGTTGGTTGCGACGCGACCTGCCACTACTGTCCCTGGTGTCCGAACGACCAGGGTTCTTGGTCATGTTGTTGCTACGAGCAAGCGAGCTGTCTTCTCCCGCGCAAAAGCGGGTCATGAGTGCCGTGAGTGCTGCCATAGATTTCGGCTTCTCTTGTCCTAGGTGCCGGGCAAGCCACTCATCACGGATATTATGCTTGAAGGCTGTTAAGGCCTCTGCGTCTGGACAGTCGAGTATTTGATTTTTCTTTGTTAGGGACCGTGTCCAGAATTGCCTGGCCGATTCTTCTGGCTGCTGAATTACGTGGCTTAGGTCGTCAGCGTCTGGGGGTCACATATAAGTGCCCTGGAAATTGTCGAGGAATGCGGCTTCCAGGTCCTCCCAACAGCTGATTGACCCTGTTGGCAGGCTGTTAAGCCACTGCCGGGCTGGTCCTTTAAGCTTGAGTGGGAGGTATTTGATGGCGTGGAAATCATCGGCACGGGCCATGTGGATATGAAGGAGATAATCCTCGATCCATACCGCGGGGTCTGTTGAGCCATCAAATATGATTCGATGTTTACGGGTTTGAAACCCTCGGGGATTTGATGATCCATTATTTCGTCTGTGAAGCACAATGGGTGTGCGGCGCCTCTGTATTGGGCGATATCATGACGTAGCTCCAATGAGCTTTGTCTACTGTGTTCGGCCCTGCCGAATTTGTGGCCAGCATGACGGCTGTCGTCTCGAGCCGAGGGGTGCCTATGCGATCCGTAGATCGATCTTGTTTGCTTTGTCTTGTCCTCCAACATGTCTCGTAAGTCCGGTGCATATTCCCGTGCCTTGGTACGGGGTGCGGCTTGGGTGGAGGGCCATGAGGCCTCTCTGTCGTGGCCACGAGGTGGCCTGTCGGCCGCGTCGAGTGCTTCCTCCTCTAATCGGGGTAGCAACCTGCGCTTCAGGTAGCACTTGGAGGGGCGTTCGGGTTTATGCTCTTCGGCCGCAAGGACTTCAGTCCATCTATCGACTAGCCGATCTTGATCAGCTTTAAGCTGTTGCTGTTTTTTCTTGAGGCTTCTTGCCGTGGCCATAAGCCTGCATTGAAAACGCTCTTGTTCAACGGGATCCTCTGGCACGGCGAATTCGTCATCGTCGAGGCTTGCCTCATCTTCGGAGGGAGGCATACAATTATTGTCCTCGACCTCTCTGTCAGCCGCTCTCTCATGAGGGCTGGTTTCTCCATCCTCATGTGCTAAATCTTGCTCGGGGGGATGTTCTTCGGCGCTTTCCGGGGTATTATTATCTCCCATGCTGGAATCGCCGTTTTTGTGTTGGCGGGATTTTGAGCGGCGCCGCTGACGCCGACGCTTTTGCTGTTTCTTGGAGGGGTCATCCTCCGCTGTTCCATCGCCCTCTCCCTCTTTTGGGGTGTCCACCATGTGTATGTCATATGACAAGGTGGCTTTCCAGGGTCTAGTGGGCGCTGGTTCTTCATCATCTCCTTCATCGGTGTCCATACCGTCGATGTCTTCGGAGTCGAAGTCGAGCATGTCGGTTAAGTTGTCGACAATGGCTACAAAGTGGGTGGTGGGTGGGTTTTGAATTTCTTCATCGTCTGTACCCCAATCTTGCTGACCGTAGTCCGGCTAGGCCTCTCCTGACAAAGAGAGAGACTTCAGCGATTTCAGGATATCGCCGAAAGGTGAGTGCTGAAAGACGTCCGCGGCTGTGAACTCCATGATCGGCGCCCAACCGGATTCGCTTGGCAGGGGCGCGGATGGTTCGGAGTCCGGAGAAGAATCCGGCTCCATGGAGTCACGAGTCTTGCAGAGTACGGGGCTGGTGTTTGGCTCCACCGCCGTTGGGATCGCAGCCCCCGAGGTGGCGTCCATCCGCCCATCCTCAATCGGCGCGGTCGGCTCCGAACTAGGGGTCGGAGCCGATGCGGGTGCGGCCTCTAGGGCTCTGTTCGGCGGCAGAGCTAGATCATGCTCGTCGAGACAGTGCAGCGCGCTCGGCAGTGGTTCGAATCTGTCGAAGATCAAGTCCCCGTGGATGTCGGCCGTGTAGTTTAAACTTCCGAACCTAACCTGACGGCCAGGGGCGTAGCTTTCGATCTGCTCCAGATGGCCAAGTGAATTGGCCCGCAGTGCGAAACCACCAAAGACGAAGATCTGTCCGGGGAGGAAGGTCTCACCCTGGACTGCATCGCTATCGATGATCGTAGGAGCCATCGAGCCTGATGGCGACGACATAGAGGAACTCTCAATGAAAGCACCAATGTCGGTGTCAAAACCGGCAGATCTCGGGTAGGGGGTCCCGAACTATGCGTCTAGGCCGGATGGTAACAGGAGCCAGGGGACACGAAGTTTTACCCAGGTTCGGGCCCTCTTGATGGAGGTAAAACCCTACGTCCTACTTGATTAATATTGATGATATGGGTATTACAAGAGTTGGTCTACCACGAGATCAGAGAGGCTAAACCCTAGAAGCTATCCTATGGTATGATTGTTGATGTGTATGTTTTCCTATGGACTAGAACCCTCCGGTTTATATAGACACCGGATAGGGTTAGGGTTACATAGAGTCAGTTACAATGGTAGGAGATCTGAACATCCATAACGCCAAGCTTGCCTTCCACGCCAAGGAAAGTCCCTTCCGGACACGGGACGGAGTCTTCAATCTTGTATCCTCATATTCCAGGAGTCCGGCTGAAGGTATAGTTCGGCTATCCGAACACCCCCTAATCCAGGACTCCCTCAATGACGATGGTGACGGATTCCCCTCTCCGGAGCCCCGAACGGACTCCAGATCAGCCCTCTCGAGAGAGTTTAGGGCTTGGCGGCGGCTCCGTATCGTAAAACGCGATGAATCTTTTTCCTTGATTTTTTCTCTCCGAACACGAATATATAGAGTTGGAGTTGAGGTCGGAGGAGCTCCAGGGGGCCCACGAGGTAGGGGGGCGCGCCCAGGGGGGCAGGCATGCCCCCACCCTCATGGCTAGGGTGTGGGCCCCTTGGTCTTGATCTTTTGCCAGTATTTTTTATTATTCCAAAAATAGTCCCCGTGAAGTTTCAGGTCATTCCGAGAACTTTTGTTTCTGCACATAAATAACACCATGGCAATTCTGCTGAAAACTGCGTCAGTCCGGGTTAGTTCCATTCAAATCATGCAAGTTAGAGTCCAAAACAAGGGAAAAAATGTTTGGAAAAGTAGATACGATGGAGACGTATCAATAGGCAAAGTTCTCGTCCATCGGTGGCTACCGGAATGTCATCAACAATAGTAACAAGGTTACACGAGACAGGATGGTACACCGAGGTGTTTACATAAGCAGGGAAATATTACTGCTTATATCATATAGGTCACAAGAAAGGTTAACCAAAACAATAGGAAGGAAAATGTGATTATTACAATAATCAAACCAATGGAAAGGAAAACGTGTTTATACTCAAGTATTAGAGTATATCTTTCGCAAGGAAAGGCAGAGCAAGATAATAAGGATAGGGCTTGAAGTATGTAAGCATTTAGGTAAGGGGAGAGGAATTTCATGACATTACCCAAACACCAATGTTTTAATAATTGATAAAGAAAATTTAGCATTGTGCTTCAAATGTTCTTATTGATGATAGGAGTACCACATACATGCTTCGAGATAGCATTAACATGGTCTTCAAGCAAAGATCGGACTTTGGATACACAAAGGATCCATCAGGAACAACTTATAAAATAAGTCTTACGATTTCCTCATGGAAGAATCGCTAAGCTTGCTAAAAGGGAAACTATAACAATAGGTCCTCCGACCAGGTGTGCTAGGCATGACATCATCTTACCGGGTCATATAAAGACCAATGTTATAACTGTTGGATATATGTTCGAACCATCATATCTCACCGAGATTCAGATCTGATTGGTGTCAGGATACCTCAAACTTAGGATGTCCGAGGAGAAAAGGTGCAACACAATTGATGAGATGACATTGAAGATTCTCGGGAAATGAACTATGGAAGCGAGTTCTGAAACAAGAGTTCATCATTAAACCAAGGAGAGGATGAGGAGGTGGAGGTGGCGGATGGACTTGGCGACAACTCATCGAGATTTCCAAAAGATGGATCTCCTCAATAATGTAAACAAGGAGATAACATTTGTTAGATCAAATGATATAACGATGTATGCCTAAGGAAAACATACACAATTAAACATTGGTTGAAAGGTGCACCCGAATTATGGGCTTAGGTAGCAAGATCAATGTTAGAAGGGTGATTCGATATCCAATACAGAACTAATGTAACTATCATTTATTAACTTACAAGCAATAGGGTTGCTAGAAGTTTTGAAATTTTCACATCATAGTCCATTTGTCGGTATTCCGGTTGGAATAACACAAGGACTAAGGATTGAAGGGAGATGGCAAGAAGTATCACTTGTATCAAGAATTTTTAAGAGGTGGTGAAATTCTCAAGACATTCTTGACATAAAAGATGGTAATACTCCAAGGTAAAGAAGAACAAATGCTGGATAGCAAGGATCTCAAGGTATAACACAAAACAAGAACAAGTTTTGTGTTGGAGGGAATGCAAGAATGTTGTCAATGTTAATACAAATCAACGAGGGGGAAAGGATGGTATTTCCCATCATGAATTTGATTCACACTTGGAAGAAGGCATATCATTGTTGATGATGATCACGACACATTTGTCGAGAGATTTCATTAAGATATAATCGATCGGTGATGACATCAAGTCAAATGAATGTGGAGCGAAAGGTTATTGAAACCACTAGTACAATACAAACTTGAAATCAAAGATTGTTGTTCAAGGCGAAATTATAGGCCGAGAAAGATCGCCGTAAGCTTAGATCATCGTCGAAAGTTGTGCTCTAGGAATAAGGATCAGGTAGCACAGTTAAAATTAGCACAATAATGGTGTAGCCGATCAGTCTAGGAATGACTTGAAGGATTATTAAACTCATAAGAAACAAAGATTACTTAGAGTTATCGAACCGGAGTGCGGAATCAGTTCACTTACCGGTGTTCTTGAGCGACTAACAACTCAGAACCCATGAAAAATTGGAATCAGTGAGAAATAATAGCTGATGAAGAACTCATAAGATGCAACACAGTTCTTAGATATTCTCGAGATATCAGAGGGTCATACTCGACGGTAGATCAAAGTAGAGGTTGGACTTGTGTATTGACTTGCGAAAGACAAGTGCTTTAACTTGTCCGAGAAATGGGATCAAAGAAGAACAATCATGGTCGGAACCACGGTTGCAAAAGACTAGATCCCAGGTATAAGATGAACTGATCCCAAGGGAATAATTAATTTAAGAGAAGTTTTCATGATAAGATCTACATCGGGTCCATGGGCATGAACACAACAATTTCAAGGTCGACTCCCACTTATTTACTGCATAACCTTTCATTCACTTCTCGTCTTTGAAGAAGTGGTAGTGTTGAAATTTTATCTAGCGAAGCTCCAGAAGAGTATGACCCATGAAAATTTTCGAGTTCACACATATTAAGGAAGGCATAGGTTCAATCCATCGGGGCATCGTGGATATAACACATGCTTCAATAGTAAATATCACCAGCTCGAAAGCAGAGCATGGTTGGCCAAATTAGAGGATACAATTTACCAAAGGCATTATATACCCGTGGAAAGGCTCACAAGGTAATTGAATATGAAGGACGATGTCGGATGAAATACAACAATGGATCGGGCGATCCACAACGGAGCTAATGTGAGTATCGGTACTTAATCAGAGGAAGAAAGAATGCAAGGGCATAAGATTATAGAACATCTGAATATTTTGATGCTTATATAACAAAGGAATCATGATTTCCAAAACGAAGGATCAGAAGTAGGTGCTCTGATCAAGGATGGATAAGTTGAATAGACAAGAGGCACAATCGACGACAAATAGTTTGGTTGAGAACCAGCTCATGTTCAAAATGACGTCTAAGCCAAAAAGATAATTTAGAAGGGTCGATTGATGATCGTGTGCATTCACACACATGTTGAATCAATAGGATCAAAATCACGGTGTCAAAAGATACTAGTGAATATTGCTAGTCATATGGGAGCATCCATAATGTAAGCATACAAGTATTTGCAGAGCAATAGTTTGAAGAGGATCCTCAGAAGGTCGGATAGTAATTCAGAGTATCTTATGAAGAATACGAACAACTCGGGATGAACGGATACTCAAAATGTGTGAGGAATTATCCATAGGGGTATTCATGTGGTAAAGAACTGCAAGGCAGTAAGCTCAAAGGATTTTCGGAACAATAGAGAGCAGTTCAGGGCATCTTGTAATAACAAGAGCAACTAAGGATGAATGTATGAACGACAAATGTAGGTAGTTATCCATAAGGGTATATCGGTGGTAGGGAATTGTACAGTCGGTGGGCACAAGGGTCTCGGGAAAACCTCGGAGAGTATCTTCTAACTCTTTTGGTGAAGCAGGCAATCATCTAGAATAAAAGGGCTCTCCGATAGGAAGTGGTTATGAGAACCTAGACTTAGAGTTTGTAAAATCATTTAACCCAAATAGAAGAGAGATCAGAGTCCCAGAGTAAAGACGGGGAATAAAAGATCCTAATACCACCCAAATGGCGACGTGGGCCAGTAAGGGACACAACCATGTTAGTAAAAGTTTTTGCAATGTATAGACTCGACTTCGGCCAAGGAGTGTGGAAGGGAGATTCCTACAGGCAATCGGCTCTGATACCAACTTGTGACGCCCCCAACTTGATCGTACAATAATCATACACGCAAATGTGTACGATCAAGATCAAGGACTCACGGGAAGATATCACAACACAACTCTAGACACAAATTAAAATAATACAAGCCAGGGGCCTTGAGGGCTCGAATACATAAGCTCGAACACACAAGAGTCAGTGGAAGCAATAATATCTGAGTACAGACATAAGTTAAACAAGATTGTCTTAAGAAGGCTAGCACAAAAGTAGCAACGATCGAAAAGGCAATCGCCTCCTTCCTGGGACCTCCTAACTACTCCTCGAAGTCAAACTCCATGTAGAATCATCCTCGGGATCCTCTGGCTCCTGGACTCCAGCATCTGGTTGCGACAACCAGGTATATAAAGGGGGAAAAGGGGGAACAAAGCAACCGTGAGTACTCATCCAAAGTACTCGCAAGCAAGGATCTACACTACATATGCATTGTTATCAATGAAATGGGTAGTATATGTGGAGTGAACTACAGAATGCCAGAATAAGAGGGGGATAGCTAGTCCTATCGAAGACTACGCTTCTGGCAGCCTCCATCTTGCAGCATGTAGAAGAGAGTAGATGGTAAGTTCACCAAGTATCATCCCATAGCATAATCCTACCCGACGATCCTCCCCTCGTCGCCCTATGAGAGAGCGATGACCGGGTTGTATCTGGCACTTGGAAGGGTGTATTTTATTAAGAATCTGGTTCTAGTTGTCATAAGGTCAAGGTACAACTCCGGGTCGTCCTTTTACCGAGGGACACGACTATTCGAATAGATAAACTTCCCTGCAGGGGTGCACCACATTTCCGAACACGCTCGATCCCTCTGGACGGGCACACTTTTGTGGGTCATGTTCGGCCTCGGAAGATCAACACGTCGCAGCCCTACCTAAGCACAACCGAGATGTCAGCACGCCGGTATAAATCCTATGGCGCACGGGTCTGGGCCCATCGCCCATTGCACACCTGCACGTTGCGTGGGCGGCTGATGAGCAGACCTAGCAACCTCCATTAGAAAGGAAGTTGTGTTACGCGGTCCAACCCAGCGTGCGCCGCTCAGTCGCTGATGCCAAGAAGGCTTCGGCTGATACCACGACGTCGAGTGCCCATAACTGTTCCCGCGTAGTTGGTTAGTGCGTATAGGCTAGTGGCCAGACTCAGATCAAATACCAAGATCTCATTAAGCGTGTTATTTTGAAGTAACCGCAGATGGCGACCTGGTCCAGGCCCACCTCTATCCTAGGTGGTCTCGACCTACCCTGTCGCTCTGCCACAAAGTAACAGTCGGGGGCCATCGGGAACCACCTGCCCCTTCAGCCCCCACATCCGATAGTGAACCACCTGCCCCTTCAGCCCCCACATCGGAATCACTTGCGGGTACTCTATGAGCCGACCCGACTTTAGTCACCAGATGTATCATATATAATATGTATCTATGTATATACCCGTGATCACCTCCCGAGTGATCATGGCCCGGTAGTATAGCATGGTAGACGGACAAGAATGTAGGGGCACTGATGATAAACTAGCATCATATGCTAAGCATTTAGGATTGTAGGTAAAGGTAACAACAGTAGTAGAAAAGGCAGGCTATGCAGCAGAATAGGATTAACTGAAAGAAGTAACATGCTACACTACTCTAATGCAAGCAGTAGAGGGAAGGAATAGGCGATATCGGGTTGATCAAGGGGGGGGGGGGCTTGCCTGGTTGCTCTGGCAAGGAGGGTTCATCATTGATGTAGTCGATCACAGGGGTATCGGCAGCAGCCTCGGGGTCTAACAGAAAGAAGTAACAGAGGGGGAACACAATAAATAACAGAGCTACCAAGCATCACAAAGCATAAAATGGCAATACACGGTGCCAGGGGTGATCTAACATAGGCATAGGTGATACCGACGAAGGGGAAAAACATCCGGGAAAGTATTCTCGGTGTTTGGCATTTTCGGACAGTCGAACCAGAGGGGGAAGGTTGCAAGTTTGCTGTGCTAGGGACGTGTGGCGGATGAACGGACTACATATCTGGATTCACCTCATTGTTCTGAGCAACTTTCATGTACAAAGTATTTTCATTCGAGTCAAGGTTTATTTTATATTAATTTTCAAAGTTTTCAATAGTTTTTCATTATTATTAATACAAAAGAACATATTGTGCCAGCATGACATCATCCTGACGTCAGCAGTCAACCAGCTAGTTGACTGGTCAAACTGATGTTTGGGCCCCACCTGTCATTGACAGTGTGTTTGACATAGTTTAAAACTAAGCAAATTTAACTAATTAACCTACTGGACCTACACATCAGTGTCTACTTAGTGTAACTAATTAAATTAATTAATTAATTTTGGTCTTAATTAATTTGGGGATGTGGGCCCCACTGGTAGTGACTTGGGATGCACAGTCAACATGTTGACTTGAGTCAACACGGTCTATCGGGTCCCTGGGTCCCACCGGGCAGTGACGCAGGGGGGTGGCCCCGGGCCGGGCCAGGTCAGCTCGGCCGGCTCTTGTCGCCGGTGATCAAATACACGGCGCTGACCCGCCGGAGTTCGCCAGAGAACGTGCACATGACACAGATTAGTGCGCGCTTGGGCTCGTTCGAACGAGTGCTAAGATGCGCATCTAGTGGCGTGAGCGGTTCGTGCCGATGTGGCCGGAGATGTCACCGACGTCGAGCTGAGCAGCGGCCGGAGCTCGGGTGTGGT